>NC_037638.1:23395680-23696401 GCF_003254395.2 Apis mellifera
CGGGTCGAAGCGGGTTGAACCTTTCAAGCATTGCACGAGAGTCAAAGGTTGATAGCTTACGCGATCTCGCGGAGAAAAGCGGAGCCGAAGGATGTGCGTTCGTTAGAATCGCTTTTCTCCTTTACTCCTTACGTACCTTTACTCACGAACGAAAAAAGGGGAAATATGAAAAAATGAAATCGGCGAAGAAAGAACCGATATTTCGTCCTAAAGCGGAGAGATGGATAAACTCTCGAAGATACGTCGAAGCGCGATGATGGAACGAAGAAAAATGCAAGAATAAAAGGAGGTAGGTAAAAATCGACTCGAGCGTAGGGCAATCTCGCGTCGCTCCCCTCTTCTTTCGAAAGAAAGAACCGTCGAACGTTACGAGCGCGAGCGGTCCGTGCGCGCTTCGTTGTGCCGGGTGATTACCAACTGACAAGGCCATTCGTGGCTATAAATTTCCAACTACAAAGGTATATACGGCCGATGCTTACGACCTTGGGCAATTCGAGCTCGGGGATAAAAAGGAGGATGCACGATGCCACGCGATGCAAATGCGCTTATAAAGAGTGCTGCCATGTATGCGGGTGTCGTTGTAAATCAAACGCGTCATTTTTACCAGCCCCGGTAAAAGGTATACACACGATACACCGCGCATACAACGGGTAAATAATGCAACTTTTTCGAGATGTACTCCTTCGATCCTGGGGATCGCTTCGTGCATAATGGGCACCGCTGCATGCGTTTTCTGTCATAACGTTTACCGACTTATGGGGGTTTGTAGCAATGGGGATTGTAAATCAAAGCCGATTTACCCGTTTTGTCATCTTGCGACACGGTCACGTTTAATTCTTCGATAAACGAAAATTTGATTTATATCGCGACGAGAGAAGGAAATTCTTTATACGAATTTTTAGATTCATTGGAACGAAAGAAAATCTACAAGTTTGCAAATCTCACTATACGTTGGGAAAAGCTACTCGTTCAAGATTCGATATCAAAATAGGGGATTAGCTGGATAAATTGTACAACTTGGACTGTCTTCGAAAAGTTTGTCGAGATAAGATATTTCGAGTGGACGAAATCGGTATCAAATTACTTCGAATGCTCGACGATCTAATTTGTTTAATGTATCGTAATATATCGTCACGCTACACGCTCTGTCGTCGAAATCAAGAAAACCAACTGATGGTGTTCGTTCCGCGCTTAGAAAGCAATCGGTGGTGGATCTATCTATCTATCTTTCCAGCCGAGCACGTTTCGGCCCTCTCGAGCGTTCTCCCCCTCCAAACGATCCAAAGTCACGATAGTAATTCAGCCGATTCACGATTCGCGATTCACCATCCGTCTTTCCACCCTTTTCTTCTTTCACCGATCGATCCAGCAACGATACACAATTTCCTCGTTCCTCTTGCTTTTTTTCCGAGTCGAATCGGGATCTTCCTCCTTCGCCTTCGCTCCTCCTTTGGTCCCGTCCAAGAGGAGATCTCTCCGTTGTTCGGCTTCAATGTGAGCCACAGATAGAGTCTACACGGGTAATTTATGACGCGAGTATCGTGATTTTGCGGCGGATAATCGAAGAAGCGTTATCTCGGCGGCGATCTCGCGTGTCGTTCGTCCGAGAGGCAGAAACGCCCCTTACGATTCTTTATTAATTCCCGTTCCCCTTCGACTCTCTAAGATCGATCGTAGATCTTATCGGCGAATCGTTGCTCGGCCGATAATGCTTCTTTCGTTTCGCTTCGAGGTGTGGATGCTTCGTGTTCATCGCTGGACGGGTAATGTATTTTCCCGTATTTTTATTAGCGGAGAACGTTTGAGGATCGGCGATATACACGTACGGGGCGCGACAGACCTCTTTAAATTACGCGTTCGCGGCAAAAAAAAAGAGAAAACTGTTGTATAATTTATCGTTCGATGCAAATGATGGGACACGATGTTGGTTTGCGCCACTTCCCGGTAAAATGGATGAAATAATATATTTGAAACACGCTTCCTCTGTTGCCTTTCGTTGTAAAAATCATTCAGCGTCGGGAACGCTATAAATGTTTCGTGTTCAAAATATATATATATCGTGGTATTTATTTTCCAATTTGAAAAAGAACCAACGAAACTCTCGAAATTAATCCATCAATTATAAACTCTCCTGTCCTTATTTCCACGGTAGACCACCCACGAACAGTCGGCCAACTGCGTAATTATTTTTCCGCCAGTGGGCGAAAAAGTGGAGAAAGATGTACGAACGAACGCCGTGCGGAGGAAAGACTAAGTAATAATTAAACCGATGGTAGCTGGTACTATACTTCTTGCTCCCCTTCTACCTTCGATTTCTTCCTTCCCATCCAGCCTCCTCGCCATTCCTCTCTCTCTCTCTCTCTCTCCCTTCTCAATCTTCTCGCGAAGAAAGAACCTTTACCTTTCCTTTGTACAAAGAAACACGCCTATGGGACGCGCGTAATCGTCGTGCTTTCGATCGAACTCGTAAATCGCGGTTCGTTGAATACCGTAACAACGGCGGGAGGGGCAAATAATAAGAGTATATACCCGGTGAGAGAAGAGAGAAAAGACGGCGGTAGAAATCGAAACTGGTGTTCGAACAGGAAAACCCGGTCCGCCTGTTCTCGACGGTGGATCCGTTGTGGCGGCGCGAAACAGGGCCGCCGCCGCGGTCGGATGGAAAACGAGAGAGCGAGGAGAAGGAGCGTGTGTGGAGGGGGGCGAGAAAGGTTGGCGCACGGTGGCTTTAAGCATGTAGAACGCGAGAGAGCGGCCAACAAGTAACAAAACCGCTAAATTATCGGCTTGTCCCGCTTCTTTCAGAATCCTGAAAGAAGAAAGAGAGAGAGGGGGGGGGGGGGTCGTCGAGTTTAACGCGGAGGGATAGTAGTAGGTTGGAAGGTTTGGAGAACGGGTAAGACAAAGTCGGTCCAGAGTTTCCAGATATCCTGTAATTACGGGGAAGAGAGGGCGTTGAAGAGGGGGAGGAAGGGGAGATAGGTTCAATTGCTTTCAGCGAGTTTCTATTCCCTGTCGTTCGCAGCGAGCTCGCTTTTCTTTACCAACGTGAAATTACACGTTCCGCGATAGCGGTCGCTCTCCGTGCACCGTTTTCAGATCGCGACCACTTGATTACATTCTATACATTGATTTGTTTGCCGAGGATCTACGCGTCCCGTGTTATCCAGCCCGTATTGTTGTAATTACGGCCACGGCTTGTTAACTCGATGCCCTCCCTCCCTCTCCTTGCCCGTCGATTAATCGACGTTTCATCCTTCTCCCTTATTCGCATTAATTCTCTACTCTGCTGCCTACGTTATATATTTTCGAACTATTTTCGCCGATTATTTATGCGCCCCGATGTATCTTTTCATCCGAATTTATGAATAAACGAAACAGGACACAAGAAGTAGAAATTTTGAATTCGAAATTGATCATCATTAGTTTAAACTATTTTTATGTATCTCGTAAATCACACGCTAATTTCATTAATTAATAATTCCATTAATACATTGTGGCGTTCGAATGAATAACTTAAACCTCAAAATTTAAAAGAGAAAAAGACCAGAGTTATCGGATTAATTCAGCAAAACGAATTCTAGCTCGTGAAAACGCTAATTTTCTCTCAGATTACAACATCTGCATGAATTTATCGAGCGCGATCGTGCGCGTTGTTTTGCGAGATTACAACGCGCTGCCTTTAAACATGCGCCGTAATGTCAGCCATCCACGAAAGTACGATCATTTATATCGCGTGTAACTGCGATCCCTCGATCCCTTCCTCTCCGGACGGGCGATCGTCTCGTCGAACGTGTCCGACAATTTTCAACCGTGGCTCCCCTATCGCGTTTCGTCCTCGTCACCGGTCGGACGTGCGACCCCTCGATCGCGGCGATTCTCAAGGGATTACTTAAGTAGGCACCGTGTCTATGACGGCAATCGCCAAGAATCGTGACGGCCCTCGCGTTGAGTCGTCAAGTCACCGCGTAGCAATCTTTCATGATTCCCTGTGGGACGTGACTTTTGACCGAGCTGATCCGAGTCCATCCGCTTCCGCGTATTATCCTACTCTGCCCGAGTGTTTCAAATCGATTTCGTTCTCCAAAAAAAAGAAAGAAAGAAAAGTATTCGAATAATACGACGAGAAAATGGACAATTCGAATTAAATTAAGTGGAAAAACTTTAACAGTTAACTGTATAAGAAACGGAAGATAATTGTAATGGTACTTGAATCATTTCTCCATTAATAATTTCGTTGCACTATGTCGCACCCAGAGATATCGTTCGCAAGAGAGGTTAATAGCAATAAATGGCAAAGTTGAACCATCCATAAATCTGGATGATGAAACGTGTCTCGATGAGTGAAATATGAGCTATAAGATGTCTCTCGAGCAGGAAAACTTTCTGCCGGACGTATTTTATCCTGACAATGATGGTGATTTAATTTTTCTACCGATACATCAACGAAATACGTCCAAGACGAAAAAAAAAAAAAAGAAAAGAAAAAAGAAAACACGATACATCTAAGTCGAGAAGCGTACGTAAAACGGTTTGATATGCGACGAAGCAACACACTTTCCTTCATTTCTCACATATCGATGCTACCTGTTGGCACGAACCTTCAAAGAATCATCGAGGCAAACAACGTACGTACCCGCCGTTCGAATAAATTCTACGCTCACAGCTGAAGATTAAAAATCAGGAACCGACCAAAACACTTTTCTTCCCACTCGCTTCGCTGCTTGGTTTTCCAACTTACGAGGCGCATCATGCTGGAATCAATGACTCCTTCTTTGTCAGGCTCGTGACTAAGCAGCATTCGAGTCTTCCCTTTGTAAAAATCAAATATGTACACTGGAAAAGTATCGCGATACAGGGTGTTCCATCGAGAGAGACGAAAATTTCTCGATACGACAAATCCAATTTTCATCGACGATTTCGAGCGAACCCTTCCCCTTTCCCCCATCACGATTCTTGCTTCGCCCATCCTTATCGGGAACGGACGGCAACTATCACTATCACGAACTTACAAACAACGAGACACCCTATACGTGCATGAAATATGAACGCAGTTTCATTACATCACACTCGTCCCACACCATCCTGAACCCAACACAACACTCGTCCCATAGAAATCCACGCGCATCCTCCGCAACTCATCCATTCGTCCTAACATTCTGCCCGACCGACAGCGTGGAAAGAGAATTTCCCATTCGAAACCGCCCAATCGTAATCCTATCAGAAAACAGCCCGGGGGATAAGCGGAGGAACGCGGAGGAGCGAGCAAGGACGGCAAAGAGGCGGCGGATCCTCCTCGAGGAGGAAGGAAGAGAAGCCGATTTTTCCGTTCTCGGGACGAAACGATCGTTTCGATCCCCAAGGTTCCCCGTCAAATGAATATAATTAGAGCGGGAAGGTCAGCGTGGCTGGCGCGCAGCGGCTCGCTTCTCCACGCTAATAACCACCAACCAGAAGAAGAGTATCGTCTCGCGCCTGGACGCGCATCGAAGGGCACAACGGACTGACGGGCTACGCGGCGGCGGCGCTCGATTAATTGGCGGATAACCTCCTTCCCGGCGGTCAATGTCATTTGCATGAGAGACCGCCGCTTCGCTCTTTCCTTCTCTCTCTCTCTCTCTCGGCTGGAGACTCTGCTCGCCAAGGGAGAAGAAAAGCCCTACTCGCGTACAAACGATGCAGCCGCGGAGACAGCCGCGGAGAGAGGCCCATTAAAGCCGACCGCCATGTCGCCACGTCACCCTTTCCGCACTTTCCGTTTATACTCCTCTCTGCACCGCTCCAATAACGTATGCAATGTCTCTCTACGGATTTTACAATTCACCTTCGTGGAAGGTAAGAAATTTTTTTACTTCTTCGATCGTTGTCATTGTTTTCATGACTGTAGTTTCCAATCGATCCGTGAAAAAGATGGATCTATTTGTGGATCGATCAAAACGATTAAACAGGGGAGCAGCGACGATGCGTGTCGCAAGGTCGAGGAACACGGTGTTCGACGAAGAGAGAGATGGCAAGGCCGCGGCGTTTTGCATAAACGCTCGGGTCGTGGCTCTCGACAGTGGATGGGTTCGACGGTGGAACGTGGACGGACGTGGAACACGCTCGATGTTGCAAGCACCGAGCCTGTGTTTCACCCGTCGCTGGGAATAAAGGGCGGCCTCCTCCTCTCTCGTTTTATTGCCGGTTCGAGCGGACGAGATTCTCGCGGCGCACGATTCATTCGAAGCGACAGTTGTCCAGGGATTACACGCTACTCCCTGCGAAACTCGATATCGCGCCGATAACGCCGTGACAGGGTGATGAGAGAATCGGGAAGCGACTCGATCCACTCGATAACTCGTCAATTTATCAATACCATTAGTTAAATTATCATCCTCCTGTTCCGATCTCCCTTCCTTAAATATTTCACGAATCTTTCTAACGAGATGAAACGTCACTTATCGGTCGATGAATCTTAGAAATCCTTGAATTCACTCTCCAAGCTCACTCTTCCCCTCGATATTTCCCGACCCTTTCTAAAGTTTCGAAACGAAGGTAAAGAAAAAAAAAAAACAAAAAAGAAAAAAGGAAAAAAAGAAACCCCACCCACGACGCAATACTTCAACAGAAAGAAGGCAAAAGGGTATTGTGAACGAGTCGCACGCGTAGTTTGCTTATCGAGCGTGGCGATCTGAGTCGCGTTCGCGCCGCTTTGTTCGGTTTATTCCTCGCGCGAGCGAAGAGGAAGAGGAGGGCCGCGTATACCGTTTTTACTATTGGTCGAAGGACGCGTTGTTCCGGCGCTGGAGGAAGCGGGGAGGAACAAGAAGCCGGGAGAAGAAAACGCAACGATTCGACACGCGGTTGGACGCGATCGTGGCACGATCGATCCACGGAGGATCCATCGATCGGGCCCCCTTTCTTCTTCTCTCTCTCTCACATATACACATCCGTGAATAACGTCGAGAAAGCGACGAACCGCGACGCTCGGCCGGCCACGTTCACATTGAATGACGTCTTACAATCGGCCGATCGGCCGGCCCCGCTCGCTTTGCATACAAGGAGCGGCGTAATAACGACAAGATTAATTAAACTCGTTATACCGGGGGAATATCGGGTACCGCGCGCATGGAAATAGGATGAACGCTGTGGGAAATAAAAGTAGAAATAAGCAAGAACCGAGAAAGTTCGCGGAACAAGGTTGGGGGCTCGATGGTGGACGGGTGCCCGGTTTAAAGGATGATAATGAAGGCGTTTTCTCGGGGAGTGAGGGACATTGATCGATGCGCTCCGTTTCTGATTCCTGTTGCTCGCTGCTCGCGAGCCTAGGGATTCGGTAATGGAACTTGTTCGGAAGGAAGCGTACGGAAGGAAGAAAGCGAAGCTAGTAAAATTAATCGAACGTTGCAACGAAATTTGGACGAGGATTCTGAACTAATAATTATTGGATGAGATGTTTCTTTTTTCTCTTTCCTCTCCAGGAAATTTATATTCCGCGTCCCACGATACTCATTATCGATACGATGTACACGGATAACATTTAATCCGTACGAAGCCGAGTGTCGCGCCAACTGTGATATTCGATATCCGCGTCAAAAACGTCATATCAGAAAATAACAGCTATAAGCAAAACGACACATTGCATATTCAGGATATCGAGACAAGATCTCGAGAGCAAAAGGATCGTATAATAGTCATTCCTTCGAACTCGTCTACACCTTCTAATGTATATAACAATAACAAACGAGAAAAATCGATCCATCCCTTCAAACTTCTAAAATACATGGAATGGAAAAACTTTATTCCTCCGGACAGGGAGAGAGAGAGAGAGAGAGAAAGGATTTCTGGCGCGTCGAAAAGCTGTCACTCGAGCTTCTGCTCGGCCTCTTATATCTCTTGGTTGCGCGTCTTCCATCGCATAACACGGGCTGACGTTGAAATATCGATACACGAGCAAGGGCCTCTGCCTCTGCCTTCTCCTCCCTTCGAAACTTAAAATAACCTCTGGCTCTGGCCAGACACAAAGGCGGCCCAGAAGAATTTCCACGGCGCCGCGGTTGAACCACGCGGCAACCACCGTGGAATTATCCACGCTCGTACGCCGTATGGCAAATTGATTTATCAGAACGGCTAATAGGTATAAATCGCGGCCCTGATTAATGCGCCCGCGTGGGAAACACGCGTAACCGTGTAAACTCGCGACGCGCGTACGAGCGGTTGCGTATACACACACACACACATACATCTCTTGGTTAACGGATATCCCCTTGGATATCGAAGGGTGAGAAAGGGAGGGGGGAGGGTATATTTATTCCCGGACGAGATACGAATCTAGTCGGCGGTGGTACGACAAGAATGATCCGCATAATTGACGAACGTTGCTCGGCCTAATAGCGAGCCAAGCTGGAAAACTTGGCCGCTCGATCGTAACATAAATCCCGACGATAATGAGATGGGTAAATATCGGTTGCCACGCACGTTTAACCGGAATACCTTGGAAACTTTCTACCCAACCGCTCCGCTACTCGAGCCAGAGTTATTGAATCCGTCCAGTCCCGGTTAAATCGATCTAAGATGCCTACTTTTTCTCCCTCCCTCTCTTCTTCATTTTTCTTCACTTTCCAAGCATCCGCCCGCTCCCCCTTCTTCTTATCCTCTTTATACTTCCCTTTCCCTTTCCAAATAATTTTAATCCACGCCAAGATATTATTTCGCGATTATACATTATGCGAGCCGATTCCAAGGATCCCCAGTCTTATACACGCCCCCTTCTTTCTTCTCTCTCTCTCTCCTTTCCTTTCTTAATGTTTCATTCATATACATTCGGGATACTGCTCTAGTATTTTTTTTTTCTTCTTTTTTTCCTTTCTTTCGATTATCATACGTTCCTCTCTATTCCCCCTATATGCTCTATATTTCCATGCACCCGTGTATTGTCGTGTCCCTATCCTCGTATCTCTCTATCGATTCCTTCTTTTTTTTCCTTTCCCTTGTCCCGTGTATTCAACAGTCCCCACGTGTTTTATATTCCTTTACCTCCCCTCCCATTTTTCGATATTCCAGCCGCAGGTCCGACCATCTTTGTCCCTCTCGCATTTCTACACTGGCATCTACCTTCTTCTTTCCTCTCTCAAAATCTCTCATTCTCCCTTTGTGTATATATATATATATATTACACATTCTTCATCCAATCCTCGTCATATTTACCGGTCTCGCATAAATTTAATCCGACTAGCCTTCGACTAGCCCCATATACGTTTCATTGCTCAATTAAACGACCCACGCGTATATATACACGTGTATACACGATGAATTCTGTCGTCGTCGTCGTCGTCGTCCAGAAGGCTGCCGAGAAGGCAAATCGAATACGCGTCGGACACGATACTTCGTAAATATGGACGATCCCTGTCCAGATCACAGAGTGCACGACCGACGATTGACGAGTTACACGAGACCTGGATACGCGATGTGGGTTGGATCGAGGAGCGAGGGGGAGACTGGGGGAAAAATAAGAAAAAAAAGGACAAGTCTGCAAGCTCCACCCAATCGTGAAAGGGACGTTTTTTATCCACCCGTTTCGTTATCGTTGCAATTACCAGCAATGATCTCGTCGGTGATCTCGATTCAGCTAAGTGATTTGCATCTCGATGCGGTTGGATTTTTCGACGTTTCATCGTAGCCTGGAGCCCTCTTTTGAGAAGAGAGAGAGAGAGAGACAGGGGATTGTCGCGAAGGAAGAAAGAGACGCGAGGATAACGCGGCTTTCGAAAACGGTCGATTAGAAATATTCCGCTTAAACCTTCCAGGAACGAAGGTTTAATATCGCGGGCCTATTTCGATATATAAAAGCGCGGAACTCTCCTCCGCAAGGAACTCATTCGGCTTGGAAACGAGGTTAAAGCCAGTTTTATACACCCTGCAAGACAAAATTACTTTGCTAAACGAGATTGCGCGGCAGGGAGGGAGAAGTTCGAGACTGGCCCGTGGAGGATTTGCGACGGTGGATTTTAACGTTGAAAAAAAAAAAATAATGAACGGTGATTCGGGGCAAATTGAATTTGAACGCGGGGGTGTAAACCGCCCGAGGTTTTCATACAATGGCGATATTAGAATATCAAAGTGGGAATCATTTTTCGAAATTAAAAACTACTTTACGATATTCTCAACATTGAAGTAAAATAGCGAACATGTTAAGGAAATATTATAAAATTTCTAATTCTCGCGCAATCTTTTACCTATCTTTTTTTTTTCCACCGACGATTTTTATTTATTTTTATCTATTTTATACAAATTTCGAGTAGATACGTTAACTAAACACATCACATCGTTATCCTCGAGCGATACAGTGAACCACTATCGAGAAGAAGCGGAGACAAGTTGGATTATCGTTCATCACAAGATACAGATCGGTTTACGGAACAAACATCCTGTCACAAACGACGCGCGCTTCCCTGCTTTCGAAAAAGTTGGCGAATAAGTTCATTCATCTCGTAAGCGAGCCTTCCATCCACTTCCCGTTGCAGTCGCGTTAATTAACGCGTCCAAGAAAACTGTGCTCCCCTGGTAACCGTGTCCCCGATAATACACCTGTTTAATTTCGTGGTCGAGCCAGTTCGAGGCAGTCGCGACTTAATTCGAGACGATTACTCTGCAAAATAGACACACCGCCGGCCTCGTTACGCGGCTCGTTAACTCGTTCAATGTAAATCACGATTATTATGTCCCGGGGAACGGACCATTTTATTTCGAGTGTGTTATTAAACGAAACGAACAGCGATGCTCGGCCCTCGTCTATCTCAAATGTTTCAGGCTTTGACGTGGCATCCCAGCCTTCTAACGATCCGCTATAATGCCAAACAAGCTTAAAAGAAATAAAGAAGGAAAGGAAAGGAAAGGAAAGGAAAACGCGGAGGAAGGAAGGACGAGAAGGGAATTAACATCCGAGTAACATTTTAATAAAACATGAATTGAAATTAAATTTTCACGGTCTCTGGGAAAAAGAAGCGAAAGTTTGTAAATTTTCTGTTAACGTTTCGGCAAAAAAAAAAAAAATACGTTTACACGTATCATTAATCACGAAACGAGTAAAATGGACGTTTATTACGTCCGTAAAATTAACTCGCTAAAAGAGACAGGTAATCAAACGTAATTTTCCAAACCTCTTGATCATTCTTCATTATACGGAACCGCGAACGATATTTTATTTATTATTCCTCCATGACTATAAGATCGAAAGACAAGATGCACGAAAATTTTGCGAGTATCTCGATTATCCTAAAAATCCGATTCTGAACTTAATTTTTCGATAAATTGAATTATTAATTCGATAAATTGAACTTTCGAAGCCTTCCTTCCATCCCAACTTCCTGTCCATCGTCCGCCCCGAGATCACGCACCAAGATTCGTCCAAGCGGGGACACAAAAGTGGGACGAAGAGGTAGACACGCCATCTCGAATCCCTTGATGTCATAATTGCTTCGTATAATCCAGGAATATAACCGGTAATTTGCCACGAGAACCGCACGAGAAGACAGAAATAACGAAGACCGTTAACCTCGGAACGCGTGTCGCGAGGCGTCGTTAAGCGTCCTCGAGTGGAACTTTACGCGAAATCTCATCTCGTGTCCACAACGACACGTTTCCTCCTCCGGCCCCTTTCGTGATGGTGAACGGGTTTACGATCACGGTGACGCGACCGTTTCCGCCCGTTCCAACTGTTTGCGAATCGTTTCTTCAGACTGGATTCGAAATTCTTCCAACTTTTATTATTTCGAACGAGACTTTCAACCGAACATGAACGAGACAAGGTACTTTGGGAAATAAATAATTAATCGAATAAAGATCGACGAGCAAACGTTGACGTAAATTCAAATTTTGAAAATTAAGGAAGATTTAAATAATTCAATTTTTTTTAAGAATCAATCAACCAGGATTCCAACGCGTCTTTTCGCATTTTCTTGGATATTCTTGGAAACAAGTATTCCAATTCTCTCTTAACTGCGTGAAAAAAGACCAGATCTTTTACGAAGTGGCATCTTCTCTCGTCTTCGTCATCGATGACAGTTATTATAGCTTCGGTTTACTGTTACATCACTAGGAGGTGAATCAGAATTAGAGAGAGGGGGAATGAATTAGCCGTGGAGGGGAAGGAAGCGGAGGGTCTTGATTGCCGGTGAATCGTGTTTAGGGCGCCGACATTTTAGTAGTAAAAAAGTCAGCCGGCAGGAATTCCGTTCCTTCGTCACCGTCGCGGTGATGCAATTTGCGATTGGTTCTCAAGCTTTTTGCCTCGACCACCTTTTTGAAGAATTAATGAAGGGGTTTTGTTACGAAACAGGCCTCGTGAGAGAGAGATATTCGTGGAAACGTACGGATCAGCGAGGACAGGATAAATTCTCCCCGGTGCTTTTCATTTAATTCAATCACTTTTATTGCGGAAAAAAGGGGGAAAAAAAAAATGCAAAGTAGAATTTGATTAAGGCAAAACTCGTTCGTTGAACGGACGAGCAAATCCGTCGGCTGTTCGGACAGTTCAATTACCAGAATTCAGAAATTCGATTCTTTTTTTGCACCCGCTTGAAACGCATTATTATCTATCACTCGCGGTGACAAGCGCCGCGTGGAAAGGAAATTGTATCCGTCCCTTAAAGTCCTCCCTCCAAGTCGTACATCAAACTTCACTTTACTTTTTCTATATATAACACCTTTCTAACCTTCCCTAACCGTCCAACTTGGAACTTGGTTAAATTTAAATTTTAATCAACAAATAGGGGAGCTATTTTTACAAAATAGAATACCAATTTGTAAAAAGTACGTTTCCCTCTCGACGATAGATCCAGATCGATCGCGTCCTTATATAGACTCAAAAACGTACTCGATATTTCTCGACTTCATCGAGATTTCCTTTTCGCCACGAATCTCACGTTTCCACCCATTCTTTCGAAAACATTTCGCTTGACAAATTTTCCAACAAGTGTGACGCTTCGTTCACACTTTTGCAATCGCGATATCGAAAAATAAAAAAAAAGGAGGACTGGAAACGTAAACATCCGTAATAGGAAGACGCGACGGCGGCGAGTCGAGGTGTTCGATTCCGTTCAATTACCGGACTTGTTCGAGCGAGTCGATTTCTTGCGGTGTTTAGGTTGAAATTCGCGAAATGGCGGAAACGCGATGAGAAACGGGGGGGAGGAAGGACGGAAGGAACGGTTCGTACGCCGATTGTTTGCCGAGGATTACGTCAGTCGGCCCAAGGCGGATCGTAATAGCGAGTGACAAGAACGCAGTGACATGCCTAATGTCATTTTCCATGCTTGGAAGGCGACGTGTAATGCCTTGGACCCGGGGCAGCCTGTACATTCGTCTTGGCTTTTGTCGTCACGCGAAATCGCATCTTCGGTGTTCTTTTTCTCTCCTCTTTTTTTTTTGTTTTTTTGTTTTTTTTTTTCGTATTTTTCACGTTCCCGACTTGTTTCTCTGTTTGTTGTAGAAATATGGATGCGTTAATACTGGCAAGAAGTTAGAATGTTCCGTGGCGAATCGGTTGGAACGTAAAACTCGGGGAATTTTACGAGTCGTCGCCCGTCGAACAGCTCACTCAACAGTTTCCGATGTTTGAGATGGTTTGACGTGTTGGTCATGGTGTGAAGCTAACCGATGAATTCTTATGCTTCTAAGTGAGAGATTTTCGAGAGTAACGTTTTCAGATTTGTAGAACGAAAGTCGTCGAATTATTATTTCAAAGTATAGTTAAAAAATGAATATTTATATCTTGACCGTCAATGGCATCGATATTCGATCGTATCTCGATCCTTTCACAACGTATCGAAGAGGATTGAGGGATAAAATTTAGATAAAAATTTGTACAAATTGTTGAATTATTATTTTAAAGTATAGTTAAGAAATGAAACGAATATTTATTCTGGTCGTCAATGGCATCGATATTCGATCGTATCTCGATCCTTTCACAACGTATCGAAGAGGATTGAGGGATAGAATTTAGATAAAAATTTGTACAAATTGTCGAATTATTATTTTAAACTATAGTTAAGAAATGAAACGAATATTTATATCTTGGCCGTCAATGGCATCGATATTCGATCCTTTCACAACGTATCGAAGAGGATTGAGGGATAGAATTTAGATAAAAATTTGTACAAATTGTCGAATTATTATTTTAAACTATAGCTAAGAAATGAAACGAATATTTATATCTTGGCCGTCAATGGTATCGATATTCGATCGTATCTCGATCCTTTCACAACGTATCGAAAAGGATTGAGGGATAGAATTTAGATAAAAATTTGTAAAAATTGTCGAATTATTATTTTAAACTATAGTTAAGAAATGAAACGAATATTTATCCTTGTGTCTCGATCCTTTCACAACGTATCGAGGGGGATAGCTAAATTTGCAATTCCACGGGTTCAACGAGAGAGAAATATCGAAAAGATTGTGACCGAGGCAAGTTAATGCGTTTCCAATGTACATCCGTTTTCTAATCGACACGCGAATCTTCCATTTGGCCGAGATTCGCGCCGTGAAACTGATCGAAACTCCCTTGCGAGAGAGTTATTCTCCCCTGAGCAGTGTAACTTACGGTAACGGCATCGGCTTCGCCCATAGATTCAACGTGTAACCTTAATAGATGGACATACGAGTAAGGAAAGAGACAAAAGTGGCTTGTGCGAGGAGATTTCAGCCTCGATATACCGGGCTGAAATAGAAATGCGAGAGACTAGTAGCTAAAAATAGAAGGGGAAGAGATAAAAGTATTAATCCTCGATAACTCGAGTATGTATTTTCTACATATTGCGATACGTTTAAAAACGAATAACCGAAGAAATATGAAAGTGTGATCGATTATCGGAACGAATGACACTTGGTGGAACGAAGAGACGAAACTTACCGACATGAAAAAAAAGAAAAGAAACGGAAACAGAAAAAGAGAAACCGTGTGCGGTGTATGACCAGGTGTATCGCAAGACATCTCGAAAAGGGCTGTCTGGAAAAAATAGGAAACACGGTATTCCACTTATTTAAGACGCTATCAACCGCGTTTTCGCCGTGGAAATAATAAAGGCGATAATACGAAAAACCGACACGCTTCGTATTTGGCCAACATCTGACACTTTTCTCCATCCTTTATTCGAGCAAACTTTTCAAAATGCAGCGGAGCATATCTCCAGCAAAGGAAGAAGAAGAAATAAGACCGAAAAAAAGGGGTAAAAAAAGGGGTAAAAAGAATTATCCTCCAAAGATGAACATCAAAGGCACAATGCTACTGGAAAGAGAGAAAGAGAGAAAAGGACAAACGTAAAGCAAGGGAAAAGGAAAAAATGAGAAACACGATATTGCACTCGGAATAGTAGGATCCCTAGGCACGATCAGTTAAGAAATTAGAACCGATTTAGCGCAGCGTAGGCCGACAGGGGTAGATGATCGGTGCGCCACGGATGTTGCGCCTCCTCGTTAATTGAGATTAATGCAAGCCGCGAATTCTCAAGGATAAACGGAAAGTTTCGCTTAGACGGAATAATTACGCAGATAGGAATCTGCTGTACAACGGTCTACCTTGTAGATAGGACCCCGTGTACTTTAACTACTCCCCGGGACGAGGACTGATAACCGCCTCGAACTCGACCGAGTATCTTGCGTTTCGCGAATGGAACATCCCCATCCTTCTCACCCCCTCGACTTCCTCTTCCCTTTCGTTTCAATATCGAAACCCTCCCCCGCCTCTACTTTCCTCCTCCTATTTCGATTTAACGCCGCGGGTCAAAGCGGATGTATCGACTGCTTCGAAGAAGGGAACGAAGAAGAATCTCTCCTTGCGAGATTAGGCGAGGAAAGAGTTTATTCCTCTTATGCGATCTTATTTCAGATAATACTGGCAGAGGACGAAATTTAAGTTTGACGGGATTCGATTGATTCTTGGAGATGCGCCAACACGCGTATAAAAAAATGTATAAAAAAATATTACAACTTTTCTCGAATGTATCATTTCCGTCTCTCGAAACGATATATAATATCATCCTATATTACTTGACTCCTCGGATATAATATATATTTTTATATCGTAAAATCTTGCGAAAACGAATCGATCTTATTCAAAATAATATTACCATAAATATTTCCATCGCTAGGAAACGATCTCATTCCATCCATCTCGTCAAATTTCGCGCCAAATTCCAAAATCGATCGTGACCCGGCATCATCCTCCGTGCATATATATACAATATAATGTATAAATAAGCAAAGTTCCCTCATGGTGGTTCGACCGCGCTCATGTTTCCCAAAGTATTTACCGTTGCGGCGCAACATCGTGTATCTACACCCCCGCCGCGGCCCCCCTCTCTCCCTCCTCTTCCTCCGGCCGTTCGTATGTTTGCGCACCAAGATGCAGCGTCCGCGATTTAATCGGTAATCGCAGCCCGCCTAGCAAAGGCCAGCAATCGTGGGTCACGATTCTGCCGGCTGGCATCGCGCACCACCACCTTCGCGGTGCTCCTCCTTCTTCTGGCAGCTTCCCAACAGCGAGCAACGGATCCGGAGAAAATCGGTTTGATTAATAGCCATTGTTCGCGACTCAGAATTATGATTATGACGACGATGATGATGATGATTACGATGATGACGCGATTTTCCACTCGCTCTTCTCCTCTTTCGAATTCATTTATTATACTATTCGCAGCGCGAATGTATACGATATCGCGTTTTAGCGATACGACAAGGAAGAAGAATATTTCGTAGAGAATATTTTTAAGAAGAATTTTTTATTTTTAGAATAATCGTGAGAGATATCAACGAGAGATTATTCATCAATGTTTATCGCGCGAGGTGACGTTACACGAGAAGCGAACGGAAGTATAAAACGAGAGGAGATATTAATCGGATGCAAACGAATGCGCGCAACCGTCACCCTCGGTCACCCATGTCGCATCTAATTACCAATAATTACCGTCATACCGTTCCTTCGAGGCATACCTTCGGCGATGACGCTGCTGCTGCTACTACTACTACGACTACCACCAGCGAGATGGAGACCGCGGTTCCGGCAGTTTCAACGCCGATTCTAGGGAACCAGTTTTCGACCAGGACAAAAACTAGTTTATTAATATGGGTAGCACGTTGTTCGCGGTCTTAGCTCGCTCCTCTTACTCGAGGGAGCGCGCGATTAGCCGGAACGGTAAAGGTGAGTCGCGTGTATCTCCACGCCTCGAGAAATCGGCCCGCGGATACTTTGATAATTTTTTCTTCTTTTTTTTTTCCCCTCGTTTCGCCTCGATCGATTTATTCGCCCGGACGGAGGAGAAATGATTTAGTGCGCGAGTGCACGCTCACAGACCAGGCCAAACATTCGTTGAACTCTAATCTAACGAATCCAAGATCTCTTAAGTAAAGAGAAGAGAAGGAGCAAGAGAACGTTATGGAACACGGATATAGCACTTCGATTCTTACAGAGAATTTTTGTTATTTGACACTTTCGAAGAATTTAAATTATAAAAAAAAGGATATAGCAAAGTGGATACTCCGATGAATTCGGATCGCTGATCAAAAATCCTACAATCTCTTTACATTTTTCCTAATTTCTATATAATTCAAAAGTAGGATGCACATAGAAGAATCGTTAAAATGATGATCGAAGTGTGCAAGTAACATGGAATAGGAATACAATCATATCGATTTTACAAGAACGAAATCGAAAGCGAATTATTTACGAGCTTTTGATTCCGAATTGTTGGGCGGAAATTCTTCGTATCTTTCCTACGTCCCGCAATTGAGGATTATTCGATTCGACATGTTGGAAGAGGGAATATCGAGATATCGTATTGAAGCGAAGCGAGGAGGAACGATGGAAAGATGCACGAGACGTAGGCGGTCGACTCGAGATTAGCCGATTAGAAGTAGATTTTTTTTTAGGCGCGTATTTTCCCTCGCTCCTAAAATATCGAGCGCACGTCCGACCGCATTAACGAGGCAGAACATGATCGCGTGGCGATCAAGTGTCGATGAGTTGCGCGTAGCGCGAATTTTAATCTCAAGGGAAGGACGGGATGGAATGATCGAACGACGATCGAGGGAATCGAGACGTGAATGATTCGCATTTCTCGCGTTTATTACCGTGACGACTGTGTCGGCAGCCTTGATTGATTTCTTCCGCGATTGATTAAGCGATGATTGCGGGATCTTGTTTTATCGAGATTTGTTTTGCGACCCGCTAAGAAATCCTCCCTTTTTTCCTCTTATTTTCCCAGGCTTAGGGCTGTTAGAGTTAGAGTTTTTGCTAAATTACGGGACGCACGGCTACCAGAGTTCTAGAGCGAACGACGGTCTTTTCTTTTCTTTTCTTTCTCGAAGAGAATGATAAAAAGAAGATTAATACGTACGCTTCGAAACAAGTCTACCGTTCCTTCGAATACGTATTCATCATCGTTGATTAACGCGATTTTATCCAAATATCGTGGAATAAAATTAACATTATCAAATGGATGGTAGAAAATTTAAAAAAAAATTATCAACTTTTAATTTGTTACTCGTACAACAAATTACTATCTATTATGTACTGATATATTCGCCAAAATTTTATAGTAAAAAAAAAATAAAAAATTTACAAAAGATTGTTGCTCGATTGTAAATATCGAGCGACGTCTCTATCTACAGTCTATATCTACAGTAGCCGGGACAAATTAATTTTGACACCAGTTGTTGGCGATACCGTGCACCCGAGTTCGCGTGCCCAACTCGTGTAACAACGTTCACCAACGAAACAGTAAACTTTGTTCAAACACGCGTGTAAAACGTGTACCTATCTCTGATGGAACATTAGCAGATAATACCTGTTCCATCATTGATAAATATCTTAAAAGCTAGCCACCACGGAGATGCACGGTGTAAGTAGCTTAAGGTGAGATGGTATCTGTGACCGGATATCAAAATGCGGAGGAAACGCGACCAAACAAAACCCGTTTACGCTATATATATATATATATATATCGTCAACAACTTACTCTCCTAATCTCGTCCAATCCCGTATTAACGAGCTTGGAACGGATTACACGCTGTCCACGGTTATCCTTTATGAATAACGTTGCAATTAATCATCGTCATAAAAGAAAAAGAATAGAAGAAAAAAATAATAGAAAGAAGATTGGTTAATAAATGCAACGGAAGCAATTGTTATCGATAGGAGATAAAGAGATAGTCGCGTCTTCCAATTTTAATTTCGATCGAATTTGACAAAATTCTTCTCCTGATTTTTCTGCTTCGACGATCGGAATTTGTCGAGCGGAATCTGTATTCCACGATACGTTAAAAACGCTTGCGAGAATGCTTGGCAAAAGCAAGCAAGCTGTCACGCCCGATAAACGTGTTCCCCAAACCGAAACAATCGAAAACGAGCGATCCGCCTCGATTCTTCCAAAACTATCTCACGCCAATAAATGTTTTTAACATGGACGCGCGAACCAGTGTTTCCAACCAAACGAGATTGCACTTTTTGCCAGTTGAAACGGCGTTAACGCGAAACTGGCACTCGCCGCGGTCGCATTCCGGCACCCTTTCTTCGAGGAAAAGGAGCGGCTCCCCGGGAGGAGAAAAATCTCGACGCGAATCGCATTTTACACGAAACGTCGAACCACCGATATTTGCAAAGCCGATATTTCTCCTACAACGTGTAAACCACAAAATTGATCTATTTTCCTTCGTTTCCTTTTTTTCTTTTTTTTTCTATTACACGGTTGTCAATCACGATCACGGAGGATCGCAGGAGAACCTTTCATCCTGGTTTATTCCTCACAGAGATTTTACTCAGATCTTCTCTCGTTTATGATATTCTCGATTCTCATAATTATTCGAAGGAATTTAAAGAACATTGGCTCGTCACGAAATATCCTTGTCCACTTTTTCTAAATCTAATCCGATCTTTATTATCTCAATTCTACTTTCCCAACTACATCCTCACCGAAATCGTTCTGCCTTTGTTTCACCAATAATTAATGTAATTACAGATTTCATAGAGATTCGAAGCTCGAAGATATACTTTCGTAACGCGGAGCCATCACTCCTCCATCGTTATTCATCATCGACTCGCGCGCGGGATCACGTCCGTGCATTGCCAACCATCCCTTTCCTAACCTTCTTCTCCAAGTCGAAATTAGTTTCATTAGGGCGAGAAAAGGCAGCGTTGTTGGGGCAATAAAGCGTTCCAGATGCATCCTAGGCGATATCTCCTCGGGTTGAATGCCCAAGGATTGTAACGATGGACCACCCGCGGCCCGGCCGCTCGCGGCCGTTATTCATCCAATTTTTTCGCGCGCCGGAGAAGAGCGAGGCGCAGAGATTGCATCGCGGCGATGTTATCAGGTGCGAGTATCGATCGTGCACGTTTAATTTCCGCCTCCTCGATAAGCGAAACGACAAGAAATCCAGCCGGGAAAAGGACACGCCAACGCACGTGGAAAGAGGAGGAGGAGAGGAGGAGGAGAATCGATTCGTGGGATCGATCGCTTAATTCTCGAAATCAACGGGAGGCGTGGAATGGATCGGAACGGAATGGAATCGGTTGGTTGATCGGTGATTAAGAAGAGGGGGGGATGAGAGGGGAAAAAATTGTGGTAATTCAGACTAACTTCCTGCGAAAGGATAATCAGCGT
The DNA here is from genome assembly GCF_003254395.2 of Apis mellifera. Taxonomy (NCBI): domain Eukaryota; kingdom Metazoa; phylum Arthropoda; class Insecta; order Hymenoptera; family Apidae; genus Apis; species Apis mellifera. Next base: position 23,416,314 of record NC_037638.1, read on the forward strand.
GTTCTCGACTCGAGAGTGTGTGTGTGTATATATATATAGCGAAAAGTAATATGATTAAGGAAGGATGCGTTTTTTCGAATTAATCCGTGCATTCTTGAACGATTGGAAAGGCATCGAAGCTGCCTTTGCTTGTGACTCGAAGCTTGTGTGCAGACTGTAATCTCGTGGAAAATTGGAGTAACTGTGTTTCGCCATATTCCCTTCCTCGGAAATAATATCGCGCGAACATCGCCGCGAAATCCGTGCGTTCCAAAAGGCAATGAAGCTTGCTAAGCTCTTGCGCTTCTTTTTTCTTTCTTTCTTTCTTTCTTTTTTTTTTTTTTTTATTATAGTTTCTGGAGGGATAATCAAGGGTACCGTATAAATACGGTATTAGATTTCGAGTTTAACGAGTTCGTAAAGCGTACCGAGAGAATATCGAGAAAGAAAGAAATTATGCAAGAGATAAACATAACATTTATTATTACGTTCTCGTTAGATTAAAACGGAGGCGAAAAAATTTTTGTACTTGCGATCAGAGGAAAATTATCGCTATACGAGGATATATGTTTATATGGAGTTTATAATTACTCGATAAGAGGAGGGTTTGTTATGGTTCGCTACTTTTTCTTTTTTTTATTACACAATTTTCTTGCTGGTATTAATTTACTGGTCATTGAATTAGAGAACAGCGTTCATAAACTTTCCGTTTCTTTTCCGCGAAAATTGAAACTTTCCCCTCGATGGCCGATAACAAGATTCATTAATTATTAATACATCGTATACACTTGTTAATAACTTGTACTCGGCATCCCTCATTTCACAGCTTCCCATCATTTTCAATATACTAATATTCCCCAATATTTTATGCTTTCGATATTTACTGTCAAATTATTCATCGAAGTTATTTCTTATCGTCGATTAATTAACGCAAAACGGGCAACAACCGCTCTCTCTATCAAATTAACAACAACATCGGCGTGTCGATAAAGATCCACGTATAATACTCCTCCCTATAATACACAAGCGACAGAGCTGTAATAATATTCTAACACGGAATGCCCATAAAAAAAAAAAAGAAAAAAAAATACCAGATTCTTCCTCGGGGAAGATATTTATATACCCACGCGCATAACACAACACGGTGTCACGATAAAAGTTGGAAAAGTCGGCCGATGTAACGCGTTAACCGTCGTTTATACAGCGCCAAACATTCTCCAAAAAGAGCACTTTCGTCTCAACACCGAGGCCACCAACGGAACGATAAACACGAATACGGAATCGCGCGGACTCGACCCATGAATCACGCTCGAGTATCGCGAATACGCTTCGCTGGATTCGTCATCGCCGATCCATTACACGGCTAGCAAAAGCATCCTCGGGTTCTCAGGTGTTGGCCGATATCGAAACGGGGAAAAATGCGAGTGTTTTACGCGGGCGCAATTTACACGGAGCGTAAGCCACGACGGACGGGATCGTGTAAATCATCGTAGGAAGCTGCGTCGAGTGTTTTACGCGCAAACCGCGAGCACGAATTTACGATTCTTCCTTGGCAAAGATAACCGAAGATACAGCGTACGTACGTACGTACGGAGGAAAAGAGGAGGAGGAAGGAGAGGAAGAAAAAAAGGAGGAGGAGAAGGAAGAATCAAGCGGTAGACTCGTGTCCCACAGACTTATCTCTACAAGCGTACGATTATATTATACACACTTTTGCGTATATACACGCATCCCAAGTAAGTACGCGACACGTTGTACACGGGGCTTGTGTGGGTAACTAGTTGGCGGAGTCGGTAGTAGATAGGTGGTTTCAGAACCCTGGACTCGCTTTGTGCTACTCCCCCGGGTGCAACTTGGCTCCCACGAATCCTGTGGCAAGCGTAATAAAACGCGAGACCCGTCGATCGATCGTAAAATGCTGACGGGCATTTTCGCGTTGCAATTTATCACGGGCCAACGCAACACAACAGATTTCACAGGTCTCTGGTGTTAAATTCAGCCGATATCTCGGGGATATTTCTTTTTGTCTTGAAAACGTTTTTTACAAAGCGTGCATCGTTTGCAACGATACTCTATTATACCTCGAATATCGATTTATCGAGGAAGGACATTTTTAATCCTCTCTCGCGAATAAATTTTTAAGATGTGTGTAAAAATGATAGTTAACGGTTACTCTAAGTCGTAACATTATTGCAACTACGCGTATTCCCGTTTCGGTATCGGTGAAGGAAGAAATCTCTTTTACTCGATCTCGAGTAAGAGGTTGTCGACCCGCTCTATCCTTTTTCAGTAGTGCCTGATATATTTTTTATCTCTTTTTTCTTAACTCGTTTTCCTTCAAGAACTCTTCCACCGTTGATCAACATATATCCTGACGTATTCGAATCGACAAAGTTGATCATTTATTCGTCTTTACTACTATTAATGTAACGTTGTAATACAGGATTACACGAAATAACAAAGATGGATGGATGGATAAGTTCCGCTTTGTCGAGAATGAAGCAATCATATTACTCGAGGACACGAGTACGTCTCTCCTCCATCTTCCTCGCGCCAATCTGATCCGTTTTATTCGACGGGAATAACGCAACGAACGAATAGTAGCCAGCCGTGAGGAGAGGCCTGCAAGGTAATTGATATAGTTGCGCGATTAGTGAGAGTTAAATGACACGGTATATCATTGGGCGAGGCAATGGACCGTGAGGAATTCCAACGATCCGACGTTCATGCATTATTGCCATCCCTCCCCGCATCGTATTGAATCCTTGGTAATGGAGAACACCCCGTAGCCTGACCCAGGATCACGAATAATATAGCCGAGGCGAGCCTATCCACGAGGCGATACATCCATCTCGCGTGCACGCGTGTGCGTATACAGAGATTGGCGCATCCTTATAAGTCGTCCTTACACAACGTAACCCAGAGAGGTCCGGGAAACTCATTACCCGCCACCTAAATCGCTTACGTTCGATACGTGTTGGGTTGGAACGCGAGAACGTCGTGCGAAAGGGTCGAAGGTCCGGGACCAAGCTGTTATCGTCACGTCTCGCGTTCCATTCCCTTTCCCAACGATGCATAATACGCTTTTCCTCCTCGAGGGAACAAACTTTTCTCTTTTCTTTTCCCTCGAAAGGGAAGCAGCCTACCCATCCATTCCCCGGGCTATCCTCTCGCGTAAGTCTACACTAGAATTTTCCTATTACACGTCCCACGGTGTAAATGATTATTCGATATCCGATAGTGGATGGTTTTTCGAGATTTTACGAGTTTGTTTGACGTTCGATGAAATTGTAAACGCGATTAACGAAACGTAACATTCCCACGGTTAATTAGGATTGGTAGAAAATTTTCTAGGAATTCGTGCGGTGAGGAGGAGGAGGTTGGTGTTCTACGAGACGTAATCGTGAAGGGGGAATCGATGATTCGCCCTCCGAGGTAAATACTCGATTCCTCGGATTCTTGGGAGTTAGGCCAAGGAAGCTACGGCAGCGATCGTGTGGGTCGTAGGTTGAAATGGAATTCTGCATCCACGGGGGATGCGTAATGGTGATCCGGGGTCGGGAATCGCTTCGCGTATATGGGAGGAACGAAGGGAGGGGAGGAAAGGCATTATGCAGAAGGATCGGTGGCCACGATATTCGCGTTCGGGGTGAAGTTTAGCCTCGCGCAAGGCCGGCAATCGACACTATTTTCTTTCAATCTTCGCGAGGAAGATTCGAGAGAGGGAGAGAGAGAGGGAGGGTAATGCATTCCGACGTGAAGCGCCTTTCCGCTCTTCTACCTTCTTCTCCCTGAAATTGCTATCAACGTGTGGGATCTCGGCGAACAACTGACCGCTCCACGGGCGAATTCAACCGTTTTTAACCGCCTCGCGCATTCCTCGCCTCCTTACTTGCTATCGTAAAAAGAATACAGCTTGACACAAATGATGCTGCGAGGAGTAGCGATGCTAGTGGCCTGCTCTACCATCTCCAACAGCTTTTAAGATATCGAGATAAAATGATCGGGCAGCGTCGTTATTCTACATCATCTGTACGGGCTACGAGCAAAAATTGAAAACGAACCGTAGAAATACTCGCCTCCCATCTGATAATTATTAATTAAACCCGTCGAAATAAGATTCGCGTAAACGGTCTCATTCGTCTCGTCATCGATAAACGAGAGCTAAACCAACGATCCTACTGTACCGGTTTCGATCATCCAGGATCCATCTTCAGAAATGTAATCAGAACGATCGATGGGTCAAGGCTCGCGATGCCTTGGAACGAACAAAGGGAACGGCGAGAAAAAAAAAAGAAGAAGGAACAAGGACGCTTCGTTTTACGTTAAACCACGAATTGTCACCTTTCCGAGTGACAAGCGAGCTGCGTGGCACGGTCCAATGGAATTTCACGATTTTACGCTCGGCTGCGGAATCGTGATCGTTACGCGTCCGGCTCGAGAATAATATCCACGGTGTGGATAGAGCGTGGTAGACGATTGGCCGATACCAGCCGAATAAAGAGCGCGGTTACGTGCAATGAATGTCGAGATGAAATATATCCGGTTATCGCGCTTAAACTCGTTCCCTTCTCTCCTCCTATTGACATGGAATCATCTCGTATATCGCTCTCTCCTTGACACGGAAACGAAGTCCCTTCCATTCGGTGTTTCTAACGAGCGCCCATCGATTTCCTTCCACTCGAACGAGCGGACGGCCGACCAACTTTGTCTTTCGATATCTCGGAAACTCGTGAAATTTCGATTCCGATCTCCTTCCCAAGGAATTCTTCTTCCAATTATTTTCTCCCAGTTAAACGAGTATCTCAAGATATATCGAATAGAACTTTTTACAAATTTTACAATTATATATATATATTTTCTAACTGCTCGATTTATCACGATAATCGTTACTCCTCCCGATAATTTACAATACTCGATTATCCTCTCTCCTTCTCCTATTCTTGCTGCTCTCCATCCTCACGCGACAGGCAATTATATCAACACTCGACCGATTACATAGGAAATACCATTTCGCTGCACACAGTCAGTCACGCGATACTCAATCCAGCCGCGCTCCCCTAGCAGAAAAGATCGAAAGCATCTCTTCCCACGTGGAAGCCGCACACCACAGCCTGTACCATTCAGCGCGCACGGTTCATTATCCTCGCGATCTCGTCCATATATATATATATATATCCGCGAGGTACAGATTTCACATGGCGAAGGTTAATACGTACATCTCTCGACAAAATGATTCATCGGTTACGTAACTGTTCAGGCAATAACCGTGGCCCAACTTGGCCGTGCCACCGTGATTTCATACGTGTTCAGCCACCTGAAATGTCGCGGTCCGCGCGGACCCCCATATACAGCCTGTAGTAAAGAGACGCGCGCTCAAACTTCTTCGACCTTCTCCGCGTCACCTTCTCGAGGCAAACTTTTGGATTCGGTTTTCGACACGTCGTTCCAATCCCGCTTATTCGAATTCGATGCGCTCGAATAAATTTTTCCTTTTTAAATCTTTCTTTAAACTCGGGGGAGAGATTCCAAGAGTTTTTTCTTCTTCTTCGCATTGCTCAAGACCGACTTCAGTGAATATTAGATAGGGAATATGGTGTGGAAACGTGAAGGTACGAGACTTTATTTTAAATAAAGAAGATTTTCGTAAGTAGCTTAATGAGAATAAAATTGACTCGTTCGAGTGAATATGAAATTATGGATTAACTTAATTATTTATTGCACGATTCGGATAAATTTTTCCTTTCCACGGATAAGAAGGAACGTTACCTAGGGCGATGCACCTACGACTCTTTAAAGAAATCGATGGACTAAACCGCGCGGGTAAATATATAAGGATCCCCGCCTGGAGGGATTCCAAGCGCGGCTTCTGTTCGCAAAACAGAAACGATCCCCGCAGCTGACAAAATGGCGGCGACGGGTAACAAATCTCCCAAGTGGTTCGCGGCCGGATTTACGCGCGGCAAGAAAATTATTGCCGACACACGTGAGTTACAACGCGCCACAGGTTACTCGGGTGTCGAACAAGCGGTCGATAGCTCTTGGCGGCAAGCGAATTTCATCCTCGAGATCTCGAATTCCATTCGTTCGATGCCTTTCCATCAACCCATTTCCTTTCCAAATCGAACAACGTAGCCGATATCGTAAACGCTGGAGCGTTAAAAAATCTGTCCGCGAAAATGGCGGACATTTTCGATATCGAAGGAGAAGGAACGAAGCCGGATTGCCTCGATCGCTTTGAAATTCCAGCCCGAGCGAATCGCATCACGCTGAATTCCTGTCCCCTTTTCGGTTCCCAGGCTAAATGGAAATTCTCGCTCGCGCCTTGCTCTCGCGTGCCAAAGAGGGATGAAATTCTAGAGTATTAATCTCCCCTACAGACACATTTCTCTCCTTTTAATTGGAAATTTTCAATGTCGAGTTTCAACTTCTCCCCTTCCCGTTCTTAATCGAATCTATCCATATATCCCGATCCTCCATCGATAAAATTTAATCGGAAGGTCTTGGATAGAATATTTTCGTATTTTTTCCTTCCTCAACTCGTATAAATCGTCCCTTATAAACTATAATCAAATTCTCTTCGGATAAGAACTCCTCGATCGATCCATCATTCGTTAAAAAAAGAAAAGAGAGTAATAAATAAAATCCAATCTCTCCAGGACAAATAGTTTCCCTATCTAACGACCAGCTCTTTAAACTCGGCTCGATTACGTCGTCTTCATTAGTCTAGATTTTCACCCGACGAATGAATACCCGTGATAATTTCTTTTTCTTTCTTCCGACGTAAATTTGCATAGCTAATCCTCCCCTCAGCCCGAAACGGTGTCATCCGCGGACGAGGCAAGTATACACGTAACACGAGCCTAATCGTACGCGCTCTCGAAGAAGAGCGAAGAAGCCAGATCGCTCAATCGTGAAACTACCTACGCTCATACCGTCCCCTCCTCCCTTCCTCCCGCGTAAACAGCGGATCTCTTAGGAAGCCGTTCCTGAAATAATCGTTAGACGGTCGTATAAATGGTTATCACCACGCCAGTCGTCTCACGCAACGCGCGGCGAGCCCCGTTTCACCGGTTTCGACCAGATCTTCCGATCTTCTTTTTTTCCATTTTTCCTCGTCTCGCGTATTTCGCGAAATTCGCGTGTTTTCGTTCGCCGGCTTATTAACTCGCCCCGATTCCCGGGGAGAGGGGAAGGGAGGAGAGAAACGTACGGTGGGAAAAACCGTGTTAATGGTAATCACGAATCACGCGCGCAGCACAAGCGATAGCGATGGTATCAAGCGTTCCACGTACAAGCGTATTTCAATTGAAAATCAAAATCGATGAAATGATCGATAAAATCGGAACGATTCACTCACTTCATTTACAACGAAATTGAAAAAAAAAGAGAGAGAAAGAGAAAGTTTTGAACTTTTCATAAGATATACGAAAGACTTTGTTAAAAATCTGAAGATATCCTCGAGAAAATCGAAGATTCGTATTAAGATTGTACTTTTCTCTCGAAGTATTCGAATCTGGCATTGGTTGAAACGCATTTGCAACGTACTCGATCCCATCGCTAGCCGACCGGTGATACCGGCTCTAATAACGCGGCCATACTTCGAAGAAATCGCGACATCGCCGTCCCTCACTCAGACCGCCTATTAACGAATCTTCTTCCTTTCTTTTTTCTTTCCTTTTTTTTGGAGGAAGAGTGGAGGAGGGGAGGGGAGGACAAATAGATCGGTGATTCCGTAGGTGGCCACTCCGACGTACCTGTTCCGACGATTTAGAAAGGCACAGATGACACCGTACCAAGGCACACATTTTGCTCGTGTTTCGTTAATCGTTAAACGTTGTCGCGGATCGGACGGCGACTTGGACGCAATAACGCTGTCTCAAGGACAAGCGCTTCGCCTCGGAGAGAACATCAACGCGCGGAGTTGCCTCGGGGGTTGAGAATGTTGCATTGAATTAACCGTTGGGTAGCTTGATACCGATTTATGCGTCCTCTTGCAACTTGTTCGACCATTGTTGCGGCCAATTTATCGCGCGTAGTCGATCCGAGAAAGTAGCAAATGTCCACGGGGTTATTTACGAGGTCGTTGCTCGCTTCGCCGTGAATATGAGTTTCGATCGGTTGAATAACAACAGCGTTAGGTTAAGGGTAAGAATTTTGGAGAAATTTTATATTGGAATTGTCAAATAATAAATTAGTAATAATTTTCGTGATCAGAAAGACGTACAAGAGATCTTAAATCTAGATTCTTCTCTATCTAAATCGTCATATTTATCGTACGAAGAGATCCACGGGAAAAGAAGAAGCTTTTTATCGTTTTTCCAAATAAAACGATTCCATTCGAATGATCCATCACGACCAATGGACCCACGCGAAAAATGGACATATCCCAATATGCATAGGAGGATGATTCGCCTGAAAAGGAATACTACGAAACGATTCCATTGCATCCACGAAGAAATAGTCACGAAACGGCTATTATCGCAATTTTCCATTCGATTCACAGCATAATATACGGCACATATACAGCTATCGCGTGAACGAAACCAGCGAAACTCCTTCCGTAACGGAGAGAGCACGAATATCCCTTCTTCTTCCATCTCCTTCTCGAATCCATTACTTCTCGCTCGAGAAACGAAAAATTATCCGAAATAATCTCGATCTAACTGAAAATCTTTATTAATTATCGAAACTCGATCGAGCTTCCCTTCATCGATCCTCGTTATCCCCGCCGTCAAATTAATTCGAAACGAGACACGCCAGCGCGAAAAAGGTGTATCGAACCGGCGTGTATCCCCAACACCGGTGCCACGCCACCGCAGCCCAGTCCCATAAAGCAGCGCGATACAATGCGCTATCGTGCACGTTGGATCCGCACAGCTGGTACAGGGAACACGTACGTACGTACGGGCGGGAATAGGCGACGTGGCCTGTGTAGTACTTTCGTTCTTTTACCCGATCAAAGAAGAATCGACGTGCTCGTTTGTACGTCCCCCATGTTGATACACCGTTCCGCGATCCGTGCACCCCACGTTTACAGGGAAACAATAACGCGAGCCCGTACATGGATATACGGCGGATCGTGGCCAGTTCCCCACGGCGAGGACGATACGTACATTCGGTGCTGCTCGCATACGCGCCTATATAACTCGAATACCGATTCCATTTGTATTCGATCCGCGTCCTTCCATTCGAGGCCCCCTCGTCGCTCGCGTCTCGTAGCGTCGCTTTCCAAACCGTCCCTTCTTCGCGTGTACCTTACGTGTATACGACACTTGACTCGTCTCGCCTCGCCTCGCCTCTTCCCTTCCATGTCGTTTCTTCTTCTCCCTTAGGTTAGTTGAGAAACTTTAGGAAAATCGATGGTGGATCAAGGAAGAGGAAAGCGAGTATAAATTCGAGGGAAGAATTAATTGGAGAGCGGATGTGGTATTTTTAGTTGGTTGACGAAGGTTAAACTTTTTTCAATGTTCGATTATAAATGCGCGGGGGATTTTTTTTTCTCGCTTCGGTTTTCTTCGCGGAGATAGAACTCGCGTGTACTCTGAGATAAATTGCCAGACGGGTGAAAGAGACAAGAGTCTCTTTAAAACCGCTTTTAACAAGTCGGATCCTTGAGGAAAGTAGGGTGATGCCTACTTTCGTCCAGAGATAAATGAGCGCCATCCGATCAAAGAAAATTCTTCGTGACCCGGATTTCGTAGACCAAGCCTGGTTTCAATATGGTCCGTAAATATTTAGAAAAACGAGGCAATCATTTTTACGAGATATTCTTTTTTCGAGTCTCCGAATTTAATTATCGCGTAAAGGAACAATTAGAGACATCATCAAAACCTCTTCCCTAAATGTCTCTAAACATTGCCTCATCAATTGACTTCTCGAAATTTTCCTCCACGGATTGAAATCGTTTTAAAATTTTAACGAGCATCCACGAGAACTACGCTCTAACTCGCTTCTGAATGAGATTTCACGCGATTTAGAAACGGCCACGTGCGCTCGTTCGGGCGACAACGGCGTAAATTGTGAACCGTTTCCAGACGAAAGGAGGAAAGGTATCGAGAGGAATGATCGCGAGGACGGGCGAAAATTGATGCCCCCGAGAGATTATCCGGGAACAAATCTATGGAATCGGGATCGAGGCCCATTGGCGAACTCGTAAATCGTTCATCTTTTCCACGAGGCGTTCTCAGGGCGCACGCCTCGATCGGCATGCGAACGTTCAAGATTCGCATTTACCTGCAAATAGCCACCCCTTGGCGGCTATTACAAGCGAAACTTATCCGACAGTGTTTTTCGCAAAACTGAATCGCGTACACCGAATTACATGCGGTATCTCCTCGCTGCATCTGCTATGCCTCGAGCTTGGCAAATTTTATTTATTTTATCCTGTGCGAATAAATTGTGGTCCTGGATAGATTAGCTGTGTCAATTGGAATCAAGCGGAACCATTCAAGTATTCGTACGGAAAATGGCTTAGGTTTTCGCTATTATGAAAGTATTTATTATACGTACAATTTTACGATTTGTCCCCGAGATTGTTCTTCTCTTCCAAGTTTTATTTTTTTTTTTTTTTGGATGGATACGTTACGTAACTTAGTTATTTCGTTACATTCCCTTTTCACGAAGAAAAGAGAAACAACTTTATGGTATATAACGTATTAATTGAAAACAGGAATTCATATATATATGTATGTACAAGTACGACATTGATACGCCATTTGTTTCTTTTTACTCGCAGACATTATCCGCGAGAAGATGCGAGATTAGTGTCGCGCAAGCATAATCGCCAGTATTATAACGTAGATCGGCCGATTAAAGCCACGGCAGAGAAAGGATTAATACATTCACCACTCACCACGGATTTTCATTACCTTTACTCGTATGCTAATAAATAACTTTCCTTACAAAATATTTCTATGTTATAAAATGTTTGCGTCTTAAGCTTTGTAAGATTTATCACCGCTCGTAATATTTTATTTGTCTTGTACAGATTATATCACGCACTCTCGTTTTCATTATAATCTTACATCGCATTATACCCGTGTATTCGTATACTTTTTTCTGCAATTATAAACACTTTTGCGATATATCTTATCTCTCTCTCTCTCCGTGGTAACAAAGATAAAATCAATTTGTTTCCCTTGCATTAAAATTGTTTCACCATGAAAAAAGATACTTGTCTATCTTTTTCAGAATTCATCGATCGAACGGAAATATCAAAGTTGTCAAAATCTTTCGTCAGATCCTTCTTGAATTTGATACGAAAGAATAGGTTTTCAGTAAAGTATCGGCGCTAGTTATTTATGACACTGGTCCCTTCGTAATATTCAGCGATGACTCACGTCGCTCATCTCATATCTCTTACTTTATTCGTATTTCGTATCTCTTTCTTTCTTCGTTTTTTTTCCCCATCTCGAGATAAAAATGGAATTAGTAACGTCGTCGAACATTTCTTCTAAATTATTACACCGCTACTAAACACAAACCACCCCTCCCCCCTCCCACCTTTTCATATTTTACGTTTCAACTTATGGTTAACCAGCTTATCGCAAACAAATAGCACGTGACAATAAATACACCGGGCGGAAATGTATCATTGTCAACACCGATTCGAAACACACCTATTCGCAAACAAGTTTTAAATCAGGCTAGCTGTCCCCCGTATAGTACCATAAATTTTATCGCGTAAACCTCTTAAGAGATGCAAACTACCGCAACTATCTACTTTCGCTTTTTTTTTCTTCTTTCGTTTAATGATTCTAAAATACGATCAACATTATCGCGAATAAATATTCAAATTACCACGTGTATACGTAAAATCCTTTCGTCCGCGACAATTCATTTTAACATCTAATCTCATCTCGCACCATCACGTTTTTAACACATAATTTTAACACGTCCCTAATAAATTCCTGAATCGTTAAAGGAAAGAATTTTTATTAAAGAAAAAAAAAAAAAAAAAAAAAAAAAGAAAGAAAATTAATTTCCATTCTCATCCACATGGAAACCCAAGCCATCCATCTTCGATCCTAAATTTCCTCCTCGATAATCGGTTCAGAGATTCGAGCGAAAGCGAAAGGCAACGGATCGAAACGACTCGCAATCACTTTTTATTATTCTCGTCGTTTGCCATTTTTCCACTCCGTCCCCGATGTCCTCGGGCACATTTATCTCCCGCGGTTGGCGATATTATAATCCTCCATAAATTTCTACGACCCTTTTAAACGGCTAAAAAGACGCAAACATCCAGACGAGCCCACGAGCCTTCCTCTCTTTCATTCGAAGCCGCGTTCCGTTCTATCGAGATCGCTCCGTCTCACCGGATCCCTCATACTAGCAGCTATCGATGCAATTAACGAACAGCTCCTCCTCGGGACTAACATTATGAAGTTATTTGTCGTTGCCTCGCGTCAACGCGCACGCAATATTATTGCGCCTATGTGCGCGTGTATAAAATCGAATCTAAACTTGCTTGCCAATGTCGTCCGGATATATCCAAGTATTTCTCACCCGAATATTGCGATTCCCTTTTTTAAATTAATAGCAAATAATCTCGAGAAAAGATCTAATTGTAGTCGGTATGCCTTCGAAATTGAGGTGAATTATTTCTCCATTCAAACATTTCTTTTCCGTTCTTTACCTATTCTATTCTTCCCTCGTTTTCTCGATACTTTTTAAAATTTTATTTATCTCCATGCAAAGAGATTTTGTTCTTCCACGATGAAGTTATCGATTCTATTAATTTTCATTATAAATTTTGACTGTCAGAACGATTTAAAAAAAAACGTTTTAACAAATTTAAATTCTTCCAGTACACATTTAATTTCATTTTTTGATTATAGTTCGCAGTCTCGTTTTATACAACATCATGGAAATTTTTCCTTTCATCGAGTCGCGATCGTGATCCGGGAACTTTCATACAAAAGAAATTTTAATCTCTCAGAGGATGATTATTCTGAAATCGAGTTTGCCTCGTTGTTCCATTTTTCAAACTGGATGATATTAATTGAAAATCTTGGCAAAGATTTATTTGAATTGTAGGAGAAAAAAAATTGTAATGATTATCGGAGACAGAATCGCAAGAAAGTTCTGTTTTGAAAACTTCGAAGCGAGGAAATTTGACGAGAAAGTCGTGATTGTTCAATATTGTAAAATTATGATTCGCAAAGAATTCACGAGTGGTGAACGAATGGGCGGCGGTGAAACGGGACATTGAGCGAGAAAAAGAGAAAAAGAAAAGAAAAGAAAAAAAAAAACTTTCCGCGCATTCTCCATACGCTGTCGGAACGACGCACGGCGTGATTAGCTGGTATTGTGGCCGGGACAAAAGAAAAAGGATCGTGTACACGCACGAGAGGTGGACAATCATTAGTACGATCGTTAAATTGGCCGACGATGCTCCGTTGCGGAGGAAGACACGCGACAGAGGATTGCACGCATCGCGTTTCCTGCATTTCCTTTGATATTTTACGCTTACGATCGTTTCCCCGTGAACGAATCGTTCGTGAGTTTTAGAATATTTAATCAAAGGAACGGATTCTCCCTTCCCCTCTGAATTTGAATTTTCCTTTTTTCAGACACGCGGAAGGAAAGAATTAAATATTTAACATGGGCGCGCGCAAATAGAGAAAATAGAGTTTGTGATCTCGAGACAACAAATGTGGTAATGCTGTTTCATTCTGCAAACTCTATTAGAAATGTCGAAAAGTAATCTGTAAAGCGCAAACAAAAATCGGACAAATATACGCTAAAATTAACTAGCTAAATAGCCTGAGAAGAATATAGAAATGGTAAACGTACGTGATGGAGAAAATTTTATAGTTGAATAGTTACTTGTAATAAACTTACTTCCATAAATTATTTCATTGTTCAAAACGTAATAATAATTTCCAATAATTATAATTGCGGAGAGAGAGATTGTATGAGAAACGGATCGGCTATATAATACCTAATAACGAATAAACGTTATTCAACGCTATTTTAATAAGTAATTACTTTGAGGTAACTTACTTTAACTTTTTCGAAATTTTTACTTCTTCAACGGATTAATATCCAACTCTGATACGCCGAGTTAACAACGAGAAATCACGCGACGCGTTTTCTCTCGATAAAAACTTGACACGACGACGTTCGAATCTAAAATTAACCTACTTCTCGACTACTTGCCCGAGACCATTCCATCATTCCCTTTGATTACGCGTATTTTTACATCATACCCAAGGCTGAATTCATCAAAAATTCTTCGTATTCATCTCTTTGTTATCCTCTCCTTTGTTGACCGCAACCAACCTCTTCGTATTCGAAACGAGTTTATTATCTAGTAAGTAATATTCTGCCAGGTTTTCGAGTATCAAGACGCAAGGTACACCGACCTCTGATCTCACCACGTGTCGCGTCATGTTCGCATATTGACGTCAAAGAACGTAGAAGGACCTGTGTTGCCTTTGTCCAGAGTGATTAAGCGAACAGGGAAGTGAACGTTTTTCGAAAATTGCCGATGGTTACACGAATCAAAGGATGCGTATTTTTCTTTTCTCTCTCCGTTTTCTCGACGATGATTAAACGTTCTTTGGGATATTTTTATTCGTGTCGAGCAATAACCATTATTCGTTACGTGTAATAATTCCTTGAACCGGAAATTTGGATGATCGATCGATTTTTCACGAAACTGAAGTTTATGTTGAAGTTAAGTGAAAATTCGAAGAGGCATAGGAGACGAAAAGGGATAAATGTTCGAGTTTCTATAGATGATATGATTTACGTAAGAGGGGATGCGTGGAACGAGATCGAGAAAGGAATATTTATTTAATTTTTCCGCGAGGGATAAAAGTGATTTTATCTTTTAATAAAAATATCTTCGAATTTTGAAGCGGTTGTCACGAATGCTTAAAAATGAATGGGATTAAGGCTGAAGCGTACAACAGGTGATTGACTCGCGGGTCAAAAACTTGAATATCTTTCGAACCGGTTAGTTCCGGGCATGTGTATTAAAAAAATATTTCTTTTCTTTCCTCTCTCTCTCTCTCTCTCTGATGAATCCCTTTAAACGATCTTATGCTTACAACTTTTTTAACATCCTATGTGTGTCCATTAACGCATTCTTCCCAAAGCTAATAGCTTTTTAATATCTTCCGCGAATAATAATTTTGTCATTAAACAAAATCAATTAAAATCAAAACGAGTCTTAGGAGTAGAATCTAGGAAACGAAATTCTCTAAAATCCATCCCTTCCCTTCGAGCTATTAAAATTTAATTTATCGATACTCGTTCGTGTATTTCCCTTATGATACGAGATCCATCGAAATCTTTGCGAATACGCACGATAAATAATTAAATCACGAAAGAGAAAAAGAGAGAGAAAGAAATATACTTTGGATCGGTATAACTCAACAACCGCACAATTTCTTTCAGTAAGAATTCGATTTCTTCCGAGTCAATCACCAATCGTTTAGAACGGTACCAAGATTTTTTCCCCCCCTTGGAAACGATCACGACGCGATACTAGCCGATGCTCGATTTTAACGCCGGGCAACGGAGTCGTGCGAGTAATTTCTATGCAGCCACTGTCTCCGGTACGGTTAGACGTTCACGACGTGGATTGTTATCGAGTTATCTGCCTTGTTCATGCCAGTAATTATTGTAAAACGATGGTACGTTGGAAATCGATTGGAATCTAGTCGCATTGACGTCGGAGAGAAAACCACCGTCGTTCAACCGTACGTTCGAGGAGTTACAACGTACTTACGACTATCTCGGTCGGGGGGAAGAATGAGATTGCATTGTAGAAATGGAACACGTTCTGACTGGCTGCTATTTATTTATTTCATTTTCTCCCTTCTTTTTGTCAAAGGCAATACGATCCCGATGAGATAAAATTGATGGGAATGAATTTATGGAGCGAATCAGATGTTTTGTTCAACGCGAGGTATTAATGGGAAGTTGTTTTTTTCCCTTTTTTTTTTTCGAAGAAGATTGTAATAATTCGTCCGGCTTGATGAGCTTAAGAAACGTAACGTTTGATTAACTTCCGTCTAACCATACCTTTCTTTTCGATGTAACTAAAAACCAATTATATATTTCGTTCATTTCAACAAGATATTAAATTTTGGACGACGAAACGCGAAACAATTTCTAAAGTAAAATCGACGAAATTCCTTTGCAGGAAATTCAACGAGAATCCGATCTCGACAAAATAAGTGACAAATTGTCGAAGATATCGATGACGGATATAAGAGAGACATTGCCGAAAATCGTTGTTTAAACAAAGAAAGAAGAAAGAAGAGACCAGAGACGTTACGACAGAGACGATAATATATTTGGACCTGATCGCGATTTAAATTCTTTCCCCCGTGATACGCTCGCCAGGTAGCAATTAGCAGCTACCAGCTTGTTTTTGCCTCGCACACGATTAGGCTTCCGTTCGACCCGAAATCGACGATGGCTGCTCGCCCGGAGCTCTCCTTGTAATTTACGACCGTTTCGCTCGCTATCCCAACGTGAACGTTTCTCGTCATTGTGCAATTCTTAAATATACACCGAGAAACGAGCACAGGTGTTCGAACGTTCATACGACGAAGATGAAAAAAGAAAAGAATAATTCATCGCGTAAGAAGTGACGCGTTATGGAGATGAGATATATCCTTGATTATTGGAAAGAAAAAAAGAAAAAAAAGGATCGTACGTTTCAAGAATTCGTATTAAATATATTGGATAAACGCGTTGTACGCTTCTCACTTCCGATTAATTACTTTCCGGCATACCATTCGAATACTTTGGCTACTCTTATGGCTACTCAATACCGGTTCCGAAAACAAACAAGGATTAGACACGGGCCGTACGTTTTACACTCACAGCTGGTCTCGCTCGGTTCGCGTACGACCGATTATCGAGTAATAAAATTCAAGAAGGTCGTTAATTGTCCGGGCAAAAGTCAATTAAGCGAACGGGCCGTTAATTATGATAACAACCCCTGCAAGATAGGCGATACCCACGATTGTATAGTTAGTAGGCGAACACCATGGAACCGAGCCGACCGAGTCACCGTGTCAACTAGGGGGCTTAAACTTCTTGCAAGCGTTACGGGATCTTGGGATTCCGAGCCGTGAAAGAAAAACGACAACGCTTGCTTCGCGTGCACTCAATCAACGCCTACGGTTCTCTCTCTTTTTCTCTTTCTCTTCTACGTGAACGAAACGGGGGATCGATGACGAAACGATAACGACTCATTGTCCCTCGCGTATCGGTTTTAAATGATCTTCTCGTCTCGCGTCGCTGCCTCTAACGATAAATAGCTACACGTCTGATGTATGGTTTTTTATGTATATGTATAGATAAGTATTATAAACTATATAATATATGAAAAGTTTCACGATTCAAATCGAGATGGATTTTGTTAGATTTAATCTCAAATAGATGGCGAAAAAATTGATCCAATTTTTAATTTTTTCCTTTCAGATTTTTAGAATCGTAATGTGAGAAAATATTTTCGAATCTGTTCCTAAGTTACGAAATTTTGTAGAATCGGCGAGAATCTCGAAGTAATCGTGTAAACTTAACGGGTTTGGGTTTTGTTAACGCGTCATTTGGAATTTCTGCCGTTTCATTGTCTCTAATTGATCCTTGCTTTCAACCGAACATCGAAACGTGTGAAAGTAAAGAGAATAACAATGGTTGCCGCGATCGAAATTCTCATTCTCTTTCCGTGTATAAATTTGCTCTATTAAACTGAAAGGTTATTTAAATTCCACGATACAAAAACTGATAAAGTTTCTTGATCGAAGTAATTGAACTGTATCGATGCAATTATATTAACATTGAAGTTCTAAGGAAGCTAAAATTCGCGTCACTAAAAAATCGCTTAAAGACGGATGAAATTACGACACGTAATTCTTTTTCAAGATTAACGAAATTCTATGAAAAAAATCTTTTGGAAAATTCTGTTTACTCAATTAATTCTATTAACTCAAAAAATGTAACACGATGATTGAATTGTCCATCTTTATCCAATTTTTAAAAAAAAAAAACCGATTCTTAAATTATATATATAAAGATCTATTTATGATTAGAAAATTTTAATTTTCCAATTCTCAAACTTAACTAAATTTTTACCTCGATCGATTGAATCAACAACTCATAATTTGTAAGAATCGGTAAATTCTATTTACACGAATCGTTATTTCCCGAAAGATTTAAATATCGTCCAATTTCATAAATCATATCTCATCAAAATCTTTTTTTATTTATATATCGAAATCCTTCTGCACCCCGGAATGTAAATTATTTACGCGCACGCGTTTCGAAAACGATCGATTTGGATCACGAACACAGAGAAAAGATCGGCGAAAAATCTTAAAGGACAACTATACGGAGATTGTCTTCCACGTACCGGAAGTCGTTACTATCGCCGTTCTTGCGAGTAGGTCGATGGATTGCCGACCGCGTTTTCTATCGTGCGGTCGGCCCGTCGACAAATGAACAGTTACCATCGTCCGAGATCCCAGATAAGAAGTCACAGCTAGTGATGGGATCAAGTTTTAAAACTTGTAAAACTATCGTAAACTCGATATAAAACTATGCATTTGTAAATTCAAATAGAATCCGATGCAAAAGTATTCATTTCATTAAAGAATTATTTCTTTGTTTCGAAACGGATCGAATCTTTTGTAAATAACAATAGAATCACAAAGAGTGAAAAAGATACATTTCATTTCATTTCACATTTGCGATATACTTGATCCCATCGCTAGTGACTTTCGAGCATGCAATGGTACGCGAAGAGTAACTGGCATCAACCAAGATTTTGCTCGGTCCCCGTGACGTTTAACGGCACATAAGCAGCTGTTTCAGATGGTCGCGGAGGCGCGAAACGTCACATCCTGGGATTTACTGACCCGTGAGCACCGGCTCAGACGCGGACGAGAGAGATACGGATCTTCTCCCGGTGAGAATTCCGTGAACTGTTAGAGAAAATTGTAGATTGCGAGACGGACGTGCATCATCCGTGTACGATTAAATAACGATTATATAAACGCGTAGATTGGAAAAAAAATGATATGTGATATTTTGTGCGTAATGCGTAATGGAAATATAATTGCTTGGTAAATAGTGTTTCTATGTGAAACAGTATTGGGTTGGATAATTTGATTGATTAGTTTGTAAAATTTTTTTAACTAAAACCTTTAGATTTAGTTGAGAATATTATATGTTATTGGAATGTTAAATTACAAATAGAATATTCTGTAAATATTCTATCTGTAATTTAATATCTATTCAATGATTCATGTTTTGAAGGTTATAAAATAATATATAAAATAAATTAAAATGTAACATGCAAAGATAACTCACATTTCAGAAGTTAGGGACATCATCGTTGAATCTTCTTGAGAGGAGCACTGACTCTAATGTTGCAATGAATATTAAAAATGAATTCACATTATGTAAGAAAAAAAATTTCTAACATATTAATTCAAATTACATATTCATTTGGCAAACATTTCTAATTTCGTGTATGAGCACTTGCAATTAAACTTAACAATTAGAAAAACTACTTTGTTTTGAAAATTGTTATAAATACTATTAAAAAACAAGTATTTCTATTAACTGCATTGCGCGCAGTCGCACACGCGATGAGAGAAAAAAAACAAAACTATTTTATCTTCATATTTCTTCAATTTTTCTTCTTTGCCTTTTCCTTCTTTTGAAAATGAATAGCTATTTTCCTGAAATTATTAATTAATTATTAGTCATTTTTCGTTGATGAAGAAATATGATAATTAATATAAAGTTTGATTGAGATTATTAACCTCAATATTGAAAAATGAAATGAAATTATATATATATATATACAATCAATTTTCTCACAGTTAATTCGTTTCGTATTATTAACTAAAATCTAGAACGAATACACACGAAAAAATATCAACATATAATAAGAACATAGATAAACAATGAACACCTGCTTAAATTTCCGTCGAAACGTTCCCATGAGTCATGCTACGAAGTTGTTTATAAAGGTTAAGTGACGACGCAATATTCCAACAAAATTCACGATTGAAATTCAGCATCTGAAAATATATATTTAATAAATCTACATTGTATGATAAAATAATTCGGTTAATTTACTTAATTTAAGAAATAAATAAAATCGAAATGTGTCTTAAAAAATTATTGAAACATGAAATTAATACTTTTTATAGTTAACTATATTTAAGAGTATGAAAACTTCCAACCAACGCTTAATTTTATTATAATAATGTTTAATAATTACTAAATATATGTATAATAATTAAATAAGATTAATTAATAATATAAAAGTTATGATAAAATAACAATAAAAATATATTACGCAGTTAAGTTCACTAACCTCGAGCGGGATGATGGGCGTCCTGTCACCACGATTTTCGTCAGCAGAGTGACATGCGCCACGGTTTACCGCGCAGCTTTCCAATTAGCTGGGATGGCGCTATGCGCAATTCTTTTTCCATTTACGCGGGAAAAGTTATTGAGTAATGGCGTCCTAATACTTTCTGTGTGTGACACGTGCTAAAATTCCATAATTATCGTAAAGAAGATTCGAGAAAGTAATTCCATTCACAGTGAGTATTGTATTTATTTTTTAAACGCGAATATGTAATTTCTATACAATAATTACGTAGAAAAAGAACTTTTTAGTTACTTAAATCATCAATATCGATTTTAATAGATAGGTTATATTGATGTGATTTCTAATTTCATTGCTTTAAAACGCAGAAAGCACAATAGAAACTTTAATTTTTCGTACGATTAGTAGAATGTGGAATACGAAATATTATAAAATCATTCGTGATGATAAAAATTAATAGTTAATTTTTTATGATTAGTAATAAATTTGGAATTTTATTATTTATACGTGATAATACAAGCTATTCGTAATTATATTTTTAACTTGTATAATCTCTGATGCATCTTTTTGATATTCTTTTTTATTAATTTCAACTTTAATATAAAAATGTGAAAGAAACTAAAGGAATCAAATAATTCATTTCTGATAACCTTCTACAGATTCAAATCTTTCGCTGAAACAGTTCATCGTGTAGACAACGTTCACATTCGAGCTATTTATAAGAAATTCATACAAAATCAGGACATAATGTGTGATGTGAGTGCTTCTTTTACCAATTAAACGCGAGATTGGAAAACTATGTCGCACGAGTTTCATCCAAACTAGATGGTTTTAACCATTTTACACGAGATTGACTAAACATAAAGTCATTCGACTGAAACAGGTATGTCTTTCTTTTTCTTACTCTTTCTCCACGTAGATTTTAATTATTGCGTAATTAGTAATAATGGATAAGCATAAAAACGTATAATTTGATATGTCCGACTTTTTAGAAATCAATAAGCATTATTTAAGCATTTTTCGCTTTAAAACCGCGTATAATTGATTATTAATCTCTCTTATATTGCTATGAATTGCCTTATTTATCGATTGATTTATATCGTCGAACGCTAAAATTAAAATAAATGTTAGTTAGTGGAACACGAGTTTCTTTTAACAAAAATGCGATTAAAATACGTTATTTTTTAAAGCGTAGAAATATCTGTTACTTCTATTTTAGTTCTGTCACTTCTATTCTTGTTCGATTAGAATCATTTTATTCCAATAGGTGAGATAGGTGATCTTTTTGTTTGGAAAATTGCAGATAAAGATTTGTACAATTTGAATGTATCAAAAATTGTACACAGATATCTTCAGATTCTTTCTTCAGATTCTTCAGATATACAAATTATGATTTAACAAAGTTGAAGATTAATCATTTAAAAAAAGGAAACGTATATTAATGCAGCTCTCAATGTATAATAAATAATCATCTTGGAGGTTTTTTTATAGAAATTATGGAAAATAATACAATCTTCTCTGTATAAGTATATTTGAACTATAATTATTTGAACTATTAAATATCTATAAATTATTTGAAAATTCATTTATTTAAATAAAATTTAAATATTTAATATTTAATATTTAATATTTAAATTGATATATGAAGATTAAATTTTGAAAAAAACTTTAATTCACCAATATATTAGCCAATATATTAGCCAATATATTAGCAAAATAATGAGAAGATTCTTATTTTTCCTCAATTTCCTTCAATTGCAGCTCGATTTGCTTCGTTTTCGTTAATTTCCATTAGCCAAGCTAAGATAATAAGCGTGACGTAACATAAATGCAGTTTCTTTTTAAGCATTAAACGCCTATGCAGAAGAAAAAGGCGCGGCTGGAAGTGTCTTATCTTGGATAAAAGCGTCCTATTTTAAGCATACTAACGAACGAATCAATACAAAAGAACAATTTAAATCGATAAAAAAAAAAAAGGGAATTTTAGCATCGCGTTTAAGAAAATCATTATAGATTTTTACCGTATAATCAATTTAGTTCAGGATGTTGTACTTTTGATCTTGGAGGTATTCTCGTACGAGATATTCTTCATCCTATTTTTTATCATCTCGTGCACACTCTATAACGCAACAATTCTCATTTCTTATACAAACTTTCAACTTTTTTCACTTCCTTCGCTTCGATCAATAGACGAACCAACTATAAATTTTAAATCACTTAATATCCATTAAATTACACACTTATAATCTGATCACGCCGTACATTCTCCTCTCATATCTCAAGATATCTCTCAGACTCCAAGCCTTCCAAGCCTTCCTTCCCATCACCTGACTAAAAAACATCCGCCAAAATTCCCCCCTCGCCATCCTTCAATTTTATTATCCTTAACAGGAAGAATGACTCACGCATTCCAGGACCAAGTCACCACACCAAGGCAGATTCATACAAGACACACCTCGTGTACTTAACCCATCCTTCTCCCCCTCCATCCTTGTCCCATTGTTTCACGGCATCGTGCGGACGGGGCCTATTTAAAGCTCGCGCGACAGAGTGACTCGTGAGAAATCGCGGCGGGAAGTCCGATCGAGCAAAACATCGCATTTAATTTTCTAGGAAAGATTGCCGCGGTGGTGCACCAGCGGGCCGCGGCCTAATATTTTATCGCCGTCCCGCAAACGTGTTCTTTCACGCGCGACCAGCACGCCGGTTTCGAGAACCGGAACGACGTTATCGCGTGGAATCGGCCGACGACACGCTCCACTCTTCTTGCCGCTCTTCTTACTTTCGTTCCCGTCGCCGGCCTCGAGGGAAGATTCTTTCTTTCGCCATGGGACAAGACAGAAAGTCAAAGGGGGCAAGCAAGGACAACCGTGATCCTTTCTTTCCTCCACTTTCCGCTTGGACAATCTCTGTAGCGTCTCTGTGGAGTCGCGGTTGTCGTCAATGGAGGTAATCAAGACGGAAACTTATTCGCGGACGTGCGAGAGAGGCGGTATGAAAATTGTTCGATGTAGTCGCGGGAAAATTGTTACCATGTCTCTCACGTGTTAAAATCTTGCTCCTCTCTTTTTTTGCATCTTGATCCTTCGTTAATTTATTCGACCAAGTTGGATGGACGCGTTTTGCGTGTCTTTCACGACATTCCTTTCTTCTTCTTCTTTTTTTTCGAAGTCCTGGAAAAAATCGAATCTTCTGTCTATTTCTGTTCGTTTTTCTTTTCGTGGTAAAATTTAAAATTGAATATATCGTGTATAAAAAAAAAAAGTTAGAAGGAAGTTAGAATTAGTGTAATTTCATTCTAATTGTACTGGCTCGAGATAATTTCGCGAAATAAGAGTAAACGATAAGTTGTTTACTCTTCGCGCTCCGGTACCCGTAAGAATTCAATAAATCATACTTATCGTTTGATATATGATCGAAAATAACGGAACATCGCGATCATCGGGATTAATCGAGTCCAAGTTGCGATAAATTCATAATATAATACAGGGAACTAATTACACGGACGCCTGGCTATCGATGATTTACATGTCATGATAGCCTCGTTAATCCCCTTTCCTCCCCTCCCTCCCGGTTTCCTTCCGTCGTTTGAAATTTTACCCGTGGAACGAAATGGATCGATGGAATATAACGATCGTTTAAACGAAAATGAAAAATTCTCGAAAACGTAACGAGCATCCTCCATCCTTGATAATTGCGCCCATCCTGCGCACTCTCAATTTATTATTTCCCCGTGTGTTGTGCCCGCGCTCGCGCTCTCTTCCCTTTCTTAACCGAATAAATCGGCCTCGGTTCGACGTGTAATTACGAGCAATACGATCGGCCGTTTGAAAAAACGAGTTGTTTTTTTCGAAACTCGTGGAAACGGAGAATGAATAGAGATGATCTCTCGTGGGCCGAATTCGCGTTTCGACGAAAAACCGGACGAGGCGAGGCGGGGGGGGGAGGGCGGAGGGGATCCATTTTGATTCTTTTCTACGCGGCGCGGTAGCGGTAAATGAAAAGGCAAGCTTATTGTAACGCGGTACCTAATTTCGGTTAATTGTATATTATTACGACAGCCTCGGTATCTCTACGGAAATTTGCGGCACAGGCGTGCGCAGGAACGCGCCACCTCGCGCGTCAAAATGCTTCATAAAACGAGCCGCCATTTTCATCGTTCCGTGGATCGGCCGGGCCGCTGTGGGAGGAAAGGAGGAATCGTAATTGAAAAATAAACGACACGGCTCGGATTAATGAACCGATATTTATCGTGCGAATTAACGTAAATCAGAATAATAAATTGCTCTCCGTGTTACAATATAATATTCTCCCTGTCGTTTTTCGTACTCGAGGAGGATTGCGGCAAGATTGCAGGGGGATGATATCATTTACTACGCGTGCGTAATTTTTCATTGATCCCTCTAACGCGCGGTGCTCGAGCAATGGTCGCGAACGGTGAACACGAGGGGCCGGTTGTGTTATAAATTAATAAATGAAGACCGATAAACGGAAGACGCGTAGGACGAGCCGCATCTCTTTTAAAGAGGTGGAAAATTCTTGCATGTACCTACGACGCTTGGAAAAATATTATTACACGCACGATCTACGTCTCAATTATTACCGTTGGTAACCGAAGATTATTACTCTTTTCTAATCGTCGAGCAGCATCGGGAAAAAGTTTATTTATCACCCTCGATACGATCTTTTCTAAAGGATGTTTTCTAAGTCGTAAAACCTATACGGTACGCGATATCTATCTATTCTCTGAGGATTCAATGTTACTAGAAAACCTGGTTCGCGAACCTCGTAAAATGAAACACCTTATAGAGATTCGCTTTCCCATAATTTAATTCTCCTCTACTATCTTGAATAAACCCAATAATTGAAAGAAAAAGAAAAGAACGTATTAATTTACAAGCGTCTTCGTCCATCTCTCGTGGAAAAAACCACCACCCATTTTTAGAAAATCAAATTTAACATTTTTCCCTACCTCTCCGTAACCGGTCGACAACCGGCCTCTCGAGACAACTTGATAATCCGACCGAGATAAGATCGGTGATCGTTCGCGTACACGAACGAATCGTTCGAACAGAGGTGAATCGTTTCCCACGACCCTTCGAATCCCCGCGCGCCCAGATTCTGCTCCGTGGATAGACGCGCGAGGGATCCTCGCTTCGATTCTCTTATGGAACGATAGAGAGTGGGTGCCAGATAGAGGGAAGGAACGGCGATGACTAAGGCCTCGTTCCGCCTCGAATACGAGCATGTAAATTCGCTTCCCGTGCATCACAAACGCAGTCGCATTTCGCAATTAGCGCGGAATGCGACGGCCAGGGAAGGGGTGGGGCTGAAGGAAAGAAGACGAGGGTGAAGTGTAGGCGAGGGGGTAGGCGCGGATGCGGGGACGATCGATGTCGTTAAACCGCGAAACGAGAGGAGCAAATGGAGGGAAGATGCAGCAACCTTCTTCGAAACTCCTACGCGCGGACGATTCCTAATTTGGTATTGATGTGCTCTCCTCCGCATTCGCTGTCACCCGTTACGGCTCGAGGTTAATTTCTGGGTGGATGTACAGAGGATTTTTAGAAAGGTGTCTATTGATCGATCGATCGTAGGAGCGTAGATTCGATAAGTTTCGCGGTGATGTCGACTAAACTTTTGAATTCTCGGCAAGAGTTTGTTTCTTCTTCAAAACAGAAGCGGAGAATACTCTTTTTAATGGGTATGTTCTCTCGTTACATTCATGAATACACATAGTATGAATCGCAGATAATGAATCGAAATAATCAATTTATTAGACATCTGGACGTCGCATCCATTTCTCATCCTGTAATAATATGTATCGTTCGATCTAAAATCCCGCTTTAGACTTTAAAAACATTGAATTTCCTATCCCCGATAAACCGTATAAACGCGTCTCGATCCTGGAATCCTGTTGTAGATTTTAAAAAAAAAAAACAATTTCCTACCGCTCAATAAAATATTAAACCTGTTCCCAGATATTTCTCCCGTATATAACAATTAAAATTTCTCTCGTAATCCCGCTTCGTGATCCACCTCTCTGCCCAACTCTGAACCGCTACGGAGGACCGTGTGCACGGTTTCAAAAGTGGATTTTTTTCCCGGAGGCGACAGAGGCCGAGGCATTTCGTCAACGGAACCGGTTTACTTTCCCCTCGATCTCCTCGCCACGATAAATCAATCTCGCCACGGCCGAGAGAAGCTGGCGCGCGTCTGCCCGGTCCCGAGTTCGGGCTACCTGTCGGCGGATGTTTCAATTTGTAATCGGAAATATCTACATTTATTATGCGAGTCCGGGCCGCGCATTACATCCGGCCAACGTTAACCAACGTTACGCCGCCTCGTTCCAACGGCGTGATATTAATCATGGCCGATTTAATCCAGGACCAGTTTTCCCAAGAATCTCGAGTGATTAACTTCGCGCCAATTTCGTTCCATTCCTTCTCTTCGTTCTCTCCCTCACCTTCTTCCTCTCCGCCGTTTATACACTTTTAATCGAAGAAACTTGCCCGTCATCGCGCGATTTCGGCTCGCGTGCAAAAAAAAAATAAACAGGGACGAGGCTGCGCTCGAAGGTGTGTAAGCTCGAAGCACCGTGTAATTTATCGCGGCATTAATTTCGCCAGATTTCACGCTCGAGCGTGTGACTTTATTGCCGCGCGGGACTGGGTCATTATGCGGCCGGTCCTCTCTCCTTCTTCTCCAACTTCTCTTTTTAACGCGGCCAGCGTGTATACCGAGGCCGATTCGAGGCCTGTATTATATACCCGAAGTGGGCCCGTTCCCCTTCCCTCCCTGATGGGTTGCGAAATTTACAGGTGTATGTGTGTGTGTATGCGTGTATATGTTTCGCGAAGTTTAAAGGGTTAGCTCGTAAGAGTTGGCTGGCTTTTAGAGGTACGAGTTTGTCGAGTTTCAATGGGAACGTAGATCTCGGGGAATAGGTTGAGAAGGTTAATTATACTCGTATTCACGTTACATTCTTGCGCAGGTAGTAACACGCGCAATTAAATCCGGTAGTAATTTTAACCCTTCAGCGACGAGCGATGTACGTACATGGCATAGATCGGGGGCCTCGATTCCTTCGCGTGTCGTCCGTTTGACATACGGGTACGGTATCGTGCCAAGAGATACATTTGCGGATACATTTTTTTGCCTACTCACTTTTTTCCAAAACTTCAATCCATTCCGAGGGACTGTGTCTTTTTCTTTCTCCATCTCTCTTTTTCTTAGAAGCGCGTGTGTTTGTCGAATTTTTGAAATCGAACGATTTTCTCGATACGAGGTCTCTTTCGCGCATAAATTATAGATCTCTCCGGTCCAACCGCGCATCGATAAGAAATATACTTTATGTAGGCGGTTAAACAAAAAAGGTCGGTCAACAACTTTATCTCTTACGGTCGAGAGATTACGAAAGTTTGATAAACGGTATCGTTTCAAAAACTGACCGTAATAACAATCCATCCTCCGCAACATCGGATTCAATACACTACGCGTCCCAGAAACAACGAATCAAATCTCAAAATCTCTACTTTGCAAAACGAACACTCCCGTCTCTCCTCCACGAAAGGATCAATGGTTACATACACCTTTCTCTCCCAACGAGAAAACTTATCCATCCCGTCACAATAAACCTTTCTCCCTTGTACACGCAGCGTGGCGATATACACACGCTGTCTCCGTAGTAAGTAAAATCTTCCCTGGATCGAAAAAAAAAAAGAAGAAGAAGAAGAAACGAAAAGAAAGAAAAAAAGAAAGAATGAAAAGAGAGGAGGAACGTAGGCCGTATAATTCCGTCCACGAAACTCGGGGCGGCGCACGATTCCGTGGCATTGTTCGTGGTATGGATCCGCTTGAAGGGGAATCGTGATCGTCCGTCGTCGACTCGGGGGGAAAAAAGGGCGGCCGGCCGGACGGGGCGGAGGGGGAGGGGAGATATCGCGAGGCGGAGATTGCAATGCTGCAACGATGTCCGTGCGCATCCAGGCCGAAGGTTAACTCGGCTAACGTTCGGGCAACCACGGAATATAGATGCTCGGTACCGTTCGCCGCTTCATTTCCTTGAGTTATGGTCAATTACGGCTGTCTTATCTCGGCTGGCCTGGGTCCACGACTACCGTCCCCTGGCTGCCGCGGACAGGGATAATCTACTGACGGTCTACCTTCTGAGAAAACGTTCGAACAGTGGTCCTCCCCTTTCGCAGGTGTTCCACTTTCTTTGTATACGAATAGAATATTTTCTTTCTTTCTTTCTTTTGGAGAGAATAATTTGATTTCGTAGTACAAATTAAATTCGATTATTTTAAATAGGAGATAATAAAATTGTTCTCAAGTTACAATAGAATATATACACGTCTCACAATAGTTTCGTTTCTACGAGTAATCTGACGCTGGAACGAAGGGAAGAGAAAAATAATAAAAGAAATCTCTGCCCCATCCACAAGCTGCATCATATCTTATTACGGAACAAACAATCCAACGATTCTTGAACACCGCTGCCCGTTTCCTAATCCGCTCGCATGCACCACGGCTGAATTTTCGTCACGCTTCCGCGATCGTGGCGAACGTTCGAAACGAGATTGCAACGCGAGCCGCGATTCCCTTCAATTTCGTTCGAGGCGTTCGAGGCAATCGAGATCCTCGTCCTAGCCACGGTTTCGTGTCTGCCAGCCGTTCGAGCGCGTGTCGTTCGAGCGTAATGAACGACCGTACGCCAACTTTTCCGTCCGACAAACTTTGTTTATTGGGAATTACATTACGGAAATGACGCGCGACCGTTGCGAATCCAACGGTTCCGCTTGCCCACGTTTCGCCTGTTCACTCGCTCGCTCGAAACTTCCTT
Organism: Apis mellifera; assembly: GCF_003254395.2. Classification (NCBI taxonomy): domain Eukaryota; kingdom Metazoa; phylum Arthropoda; class Insecta; order Hymenoptera; family Apidae; genus Apis; species Apis mellifera. The sequence continues at coordinate 23,445,518 of NC_037638.1, forward strand.
ATCGAAGGGATTACGCGCGCGACCGCTTACGAGAGCGAACGTGGAGGACGTTTGGTTGTCCTGAACAACTTTATATATATACGATTTCTGATTTTTGAACTTTATGATCGCGAGCCAAAGTTTGTTACTGGATAAAACTTTCGTCTCGAGTAGAATAGACTCTCGAAAAGAATAGAGTTTTTTTACAGAGAGCCTTTCTGAACGTGAAGTTTCGCCACTCGAAGCGTGGAACGAGTTCGAAATCGCGTCGAGGATACAGCAGGGTTTCGCATCGTTACTACAGAGGTAGAACTTGAATTCATCTCGTCGATAAGTTTTCGAAGTTATCGTTGATGGTATATCGTTCCGTTGACGTTTCATCGACGTCTGGCTAGCTCGGTTAGCTAGCTTCATCAACGGCCCAGCGCTGATATTGATGCGTGTTTTACGCTTAATCATTTATTTCAGGATATCTATGCGCGCTTCACGGATCATTGATCACCGAGCCGGGGCCTTTAATTGGCTTGATCAATTAAAAATGGGTAGGAGATCGACCGGGATAGCGTTTAAATAATGACTCGCGCATTCGTAGCTGTTATTAAGATGTTTCATTAGTTTCGTTGCATTTTTCGCTCGCTCGTCCTTCTGCGCTTTCTCCCGGTTTAATTAATTGAAAAATGATTTGTATCTCTTGGCATTTTTTTCTAATATATATTCTAACCGCGCCAATAAAATTTGCATCGTAGTGGCACACTCGTTTCTTAAATCATTCGCAATTTCATTTTCTGGTGAAAATTCTCTTCGATGGATATTTACTTTTTTTCTCGAAACATCTACATATATATATATTTTTTCTCTCATTTTCTATTATCAATTCGCTGATCGCCGAACATCTCTCTCCTTCACCTTACAGATTTTTTCCAACTGCGCTTCCCACGAGTCTCTTCCGCGACGCTTAACCGAGACGATCCTCCTTTCCCCGTCCGTCTGCAACAATCTTGGAATGGAAAACGAGCGGAACCCAACAACGATACAGCTTAAACGATGGAACCACAGTGAACTATGGTCGTAACGGAGGAAACAGTACCTGTAACGTGAGTTTTCACAACTTGTTACCAGTCGTAGGATAGGTTTTACGATCGATCCCCAACGGGCAGAATTTGCATTTCCACGCATTGCCGACAACACACCATGGATGGTCCATAGGCTCGCTTACTCGATCCGTCATGTGGCTAAGTTTGACGCGTGGCAATGAATTCTCGCGTTAAATCGTTCGCGAATTAATCGATCGCGTTACTACCGTTAATCACGCCAGATTTAACACCGCTTAGCCAAAGTTCCCAAAGGGGGGTTAAAATCAATCTTTTTGTCTCTTGTTTCATCTCTCTTCAAAAAAATTCTGAAACACATCGGGAATTTCATTCCAAGTGCAACAATTTTCGAAATCGCTGCTATCGCGTTCCATTTGGTCCTGTTCAAAGAAAGGGAAAGAAGAAAGAGTAAAGAATACACAGAAGAATGAGTAATCGTTTCCCTATACCGTCGATACGTCACACTAGGAATGTGGAGTACACGGTGGACTGTCATTCGCGAGTTATAGATGGATTCTGGCGCAGACCGATCTCGGCGCGAGAGGAGGAAATCTCGCCGTGCTTATTTTTCGCGCGATCGATTTATACAGTTCAACCTTGTGAACGCGACATCCGTGACAGCCTCGTTGCTCACGACACACGTCGCATTGTCCACCGTTGCACCGCCACTTAATCTTGTTCTACCCTTCCAGAATCTCTCTCTCTCTCTCTCTCTTTCTTCGTCCTCCCTCCAAGTCGAAATGGTCGCTCGAATTTGTTGGCCGTCCGTACCGTTTAATTTCTCTAGCCACCGGAACCGGGGGGAGGGGACGTGAGACGCGAGTTGGCAACGTCAGTCGCGGTTGTCAAGGATCTCGTGCGCGGAGAAACGTGCCGTGTCGTCTTCTGCTCGTATTCTTTCGAGGCTGTTACCACGGTTGTGTAGCACGGTTGGCCGGATTGGACGGGTTCGCATGTGGCGCGCATCGCAATGAAAAGGTGGGCGAAGGGAGAGAAATTTTAATTTCCCGCTCGCCACGAGGGGAGTTAATTAGGCGCGATTTTATAAAATTTGAATCTTAAACTTTAAGGTTAGATATTAAGTGATTTAAAAAAGGGCACGGTGAGAAAGATTTTAATAAGAGAGGAAGAAAGAGAGGAGAGGATCGTTGTTTTGCAAGTTTGAACGATTTTATTAGATCCTCTTCCCTTGATCGTAACTCTGTTCCCCCTCGTAATAACGATTAATGATTAATTTGTTGTATAAAAATGGCGTTGAATGGCCATATGGTAAAAAGAATGATCGTTTCTTTCGTTACAAGTTAGATGAGAGGAGTCTTAATCATACGGTTTACAAGATGCATTAAACGCGAATACGACGTTCAAATTGGTAATCGATAATATACCATAGTTTAACAAGTCGGTCCTTTCTCTCTGGATAATTAGAATCCAGGGGAGGGCGCGTTGATCCGGATCCTTTGTTATTAAATAAACAAACGTCCTTCGGGGTAATCACTAACATTATTTAAATTACACATCTGGTGTATGTGCATCGAAATTACAGAACAGAAATAGTCTACCGGAGATAATAACTACTGACTTTGTTTTTTTTTTTTTTTTTTTTTAATAAACCATTAAAACAATTGAACTGCAGAGAGGAACGTATCGGGATTATCGATACGTATCGAGAAGAAATAGGTCGCGCGACCTCGACGCCTCTTCTTTTTTTCTCTCTCTCTCTTCTTCGTTTTCCTCTTTCCATCGATTATTCGATTTTCGACTCAACGTTGTATTGAAAAAAATCAATCAAGGTCGCGATAATTTCTTAATTGGATATTCGTTTCTTCCTATGCAAAGTTGCCCTCGTTATGGCGCAATATTCATGGGCCTCCGTCAGATCTGTTTTGTCGTCTCTTAGTTCTTCTTAATCTGAGAGCCAGAAAACACATCGAAAGGGAAGAGGCAAGGGTGTCGCGTTACATGGAACGTTGTTAACTCGGTGAAATATCGTGTGTATTAATTTTTATACCGCGGCCAACGCGGCCAACGGAGTGTACAGTGGAAAAAACTGGTTTGGTTCTCGCGCGCCACTTTCTGCGCGCGCAGATAAATCGAAGTCACCGCGACACGGCCTAAGGTTTAAATTCATTACGCGCGTTTCGCGTGACGAAGATACGAGATTTCTTCTTTTTTCAACTTTTCAAAAACTTGTTTTTCCACCCTTTTCCGCCTTTTTGCCTTATTTTCTTTATTCGTATCATCGTCAAAAAAAAAAAAATGATCGTAAAAGTCCTTGTTTGCATTTTTATTTTTTTTTACTTTTTTTTTTTATTTTTTTATTTTTTTTTTTTTTGGATTAAATGAAAAAAAAAGGGGAAATAGAAATAGAATATTTATTCCCATAAATTCTATTGTTTCCGGATTAATCATCAACTCCGTTAGATTTATTTTATTCGTAACGTTTCGCAAATATACCATTTGTAAAGTCATAACGAGATAAATAGTCAATTTTCCGGTTCCTTCATAAACATCTAACTTCTTCGACGCGCGTCCATTCCCTCGAACGTTTCATTTAAAACTTACACGATTTAAAAGAACATTTACTGCTCGTTTCACGCTATTCCATTTGCAATCTTTCCAAACAACATTGAAAACGCTACGTGACGCAAATCTTTCTTCCTATCGTTCGACAATAATAATCCTCTCGGAATAAAAGACGAAACGACAGTCATAATCCAATCCGTTTTTATCCCAAAATAAGCTATCAATTTTAATACCTATCTTAAAAGGAACGCGTGGAGAGGCTTACGAGGAAAAAAGAAAGGACGTAGAGCGGAATTATTTGACAGTGTGTTGAATCATAAAAGCGCTGTAACGACGCAAGAAACGCTATACGATCGGTGATTTCGCGATGATCCAGCTTCTTCCCGTGACACAGTAACTTAACGTTCCTCCTCCCCCAGGATCCATATTTAACGCATCCATATAGCTTATTCGCTCGAGAAAAGGAGAAAATCCTATCGAGACGAGGCTGTACGCGCGAAAAAAGTACACATCTCCACCCTACCTGTAAACGCATTACGCTAATTAATAAAAAGCTTTAATATTCTATTCCATCCGTACGAAGAGAGCTTTACGACCGTGTTAACTCTCCCCTTTTATTACGTCGTCCTCCGTTCCCCATGCGTTTCCCCTCTTCCCTCCAACTCGCGTTTTCCATCCAATCGCGAGGAAGTTTCGAGATCCTCTCTGGTCGTCGAATCGGGACGGCGAGTATATATAATACGACCTATGAAATTCGTGCGGTTAACGCGATGAGTTTTCAAGGAACGACCCTAGCTATTCCATGGAAACATGACACGGAATGATCTAAAATAAGCGGACAATAAAGAACCGGATAATCTGGATATATCTCCGGTGTCCTCGATGCAAACGAGAAACCTTGGTTACTAAAAACAGACGCGCGCTGTTGTTGTTTCACCAGGAATACCAGGGAGTCTGTGCATTTCGTGGAGAATTCCGGATTACGCGCGGAATCTCGTGGTACGGAATCTTGGGGATTCGTCACAGGGAACTGAATCTACGTAAATCTTCCCTAATTTCTTCCCCCTCCCCCGACCGGAGCGTTAGACTAGTCCCTCTTAATTCCTGCTCCTCCTTCGTTGCTTCATTTTTCCAAGGACGTAGGAGGGAATTCTCCAGGAAAATTTTTTAATTTGAATTCGAGAGACGGAGGCGGGAATTGGAAATAGAAATTTCGTTGTTTACAACAGGATATTTCACGAGATAAGTAACGAAGACGAGAGTGATGAGAAATTGGAACAGATGGGTGTGCTCGTTGAACCGTGCCCAAGTATTCCAGACCGGCTGGCTACTTCTAGAATAGAGCCTACCTCTTTCCAAGAATTATAATTCTCGCCGGCTGAAGAGAATCGTCGATCGTGAAACACCTGTTGTACTCGGGTTGCGCGCAGGATAAAATAAAAGAGATTCTTGGAAGAAGATAAAATTCAACGATACAAAGGGTCGGGAGAATTTTTCGAAAAATCGAGATTGCTCTCTGAGCGGATTTAATAATAAGATTCGTTCAAAAAAGAAAGGGAAAAAGAAAGGCGTCGGATATCTCGCCCGGGAACGACATTGACGCGAACGACATTGAACAGGTGAGGCAGCGTCGCCTGATCCGCGTCGAAAGAAACGAATAAAAAGGCTGGCTACTGGCGAAGGTTAAATCCGTCCCGCTAATTGGACCAACCGAAACAGGCTCTCCGTACGAGCGTCCGAACATCCAGTGTCCAGTTATCCGATATCGATTAACAGGGGAGAGAAGGAGAGGATCATCTCGGCGCCTGGAGCCATTAACCCGGCCGGCTCGAGTGTTCCGTGACTCATCAAACGCGCACCATAGATATCGATCCGCTTCTCTCCTTTCTTTTCTTTCCCTTTTTTCGTTTCGATCGGTGACCAAGTCGAAGCGCCGCGCCGCGAATTTTAACTCGCGGACTTAAGATAAAAGGAAGAGGAGGAGCGAGAGTTGGATAGAGAGATGGAAAGCGTGCGAGCGAAAAAAGAGAAAGAAAAGGGTGGTCTGGCAGCTGGTCGTTCCATCTGGTTTTATTGCACGAGGCGGTGGTAAGTGGTGGTGGTGGTGGTGGTGGTAGACAGGCAGAGAGCAGCAGTTTCGTTTCGCCGGCAAAGCAGAATCGCCAAGGGTCGCGCGCATACGCACAAAGCCATATGTCATGTCGGCCCGGTTTAATGGCCTTTTAATACCACTTCACGAGCGGCACGTATCCCCACCCGCAAGGTGGTACCTTTGAATAGGCGCCTCGGAGGTGCGTCTATAAAGGTGGGCCGACTATGCTCGACGCGGAAAGTCGTGCCGACACCGCTCTCGCCAACCCTCTTCGGATTCCTGAGCGTCTGTGTCATCGATCCGGATCCTCGTAAACGTAAGAGGCGTTAAACAGAGAGTTTCGGTGCCGAGGACAGTTGAGGGAAATGGATAGATGCGTTTTCCTTCTATTCTCGATCGGAATGACTGTTTCACGTTTGTCATTTTTATATTCTGATTTTCGGGGATGAAATTGAGGACAGTTTAGAAGAAGGAAGGAATGTGAGCAAAAGTTGAACGAGTCGACACGGTTTGATTTCTATCAAATCTACGTAGATTTCTTCTTCTCTTGTTATTTCTTGGTTGTCTCGCGTGGAATGTGCGAGGTTATTTTCGCGTTTCTTGCTACGACCGTTGTAACGGCGAAGGAATGTCTTTTTTGGAGCAGAGATATTTTAATGTGCAGCCAGGTGATTTTGGGAAAGAGTTGTTTGGAATGTATGCGGGACAGGTTCGAGTTTCATGAAATACTTGTACACCGTTGCGATCTTCTTCGAAATCGTGGAAATATTTTTTGTATTTCTGTTACATACGTATATATATATGTTAGTGGAATCTATTTATTATTCATAGGTCGGTTCTTAATGGTTTGATATTCCGCATACTAAATAGATTCAGTTGTTAGAAGTTCAGTTAACCGGATGGACTAAAATCTCGTTCCGATAAATGTACCTTCCGCGCTGTATCGAGCGTGCAATCGAATTTATTCTATCTACTAGGCAATCATATTTTGCATACGATTATACGCTTAAAAAAAAAAGAAAAATAAAGAACTGACAATTTGTTTCATAACTGAATGTACATCCGGAAGATACTTGAAGAAAATTTGTGTGTTTTGTTTCGAAAATAAAACGCGATTTGTTTTATTTTTAAATTTCAACGAAACGTAGTTTAAACGAGTTTCGTATGTGTTTTATAGAGAGAATGCGAAAAATGACGAGTTAAAGCTTGGAATCTTACGATGAAAACACGCGTCTTGCCACGATTTCGTTCGAAATTTTTCTACATCTTTTAATGCATCCAATATCGACGAGCAGATATAATTCTTAGGCACGTGATGTTCCACGTTTAACGCGATATTTGCATGCCAAACGCAAGTTCGCCTGATCCAAAGCCAAGGTTTATAAAACGTTCAAGGGAAGGAAAAAAGGGCATCGAGAGTAGGCCTTTGTCTCGGTTGAAATTCCAGCAAAAACGGACGATGGATAGATGTGTTTTACTTGCCACCAGTTGGTCAACTTACTGGTCAACCGTTGCCTTCTTCAAGATACTTCCGACATCGAGGAAGCGAGTGTCTTTCACTGTAATACCGTGCCTCGAGGACTCTACCGTCTGCTGTTTAACATACGGATTCGTTCGTTCTGCCGAACATATTCTTCCAATTAAGCAAAAAGACCTTGAGCCACGGGGAATGCGCGGAGATCGAACGGTTTTAAATATTTGTCAAAGAAAAACTGTGTGAGAAAGCGAGATAAAGGACGCCGTGCTTCTTCTTGCCAGATTTGAATAAAAAAAAATTACCGTTATTGGACCGTAAAACTTTCTTCAAACTTGATTTGTATTGAAGAGAATTTCAATTTCATCGATTTCAGATTCGAATTTAAGCTTTCTGAAAAGTATAAGAGTTATATTTAAATTCTTACTTCTGATCGCTCGATTATTTTTTTACTTTTATCACAAGTTATATCTTAGATTCTACTATTTTTCATAAACTGTCGTTTAATAATTATATTCGAGCCACATCTTTTTGTATACACGTTATTATCGATCATACATCGTAAGCGGTTTACTTCGCTTCAACGAGAGTGGCCGTAAAACGAAATCGTAACTTTTGTTCTTTCTTCGCCACCGATCCATTACATCTTTCCTTGGATTTCTTCGAACCGACTCGGGGGATACGAGTCGTAATTCAATCAATGACAGGAGAAATGTGTCACGCTGCCACGGGATGATAAACGAGTGATAAAAATTTATTTATAAAGACGCGCACGAATAAAATGGCAATATCTATCTCTCAGGTTTGCATCTCCTGCGGTGAAATCGTTATAGACGATCGGACGTACTTCCCACGTAATGAATAATTCATCGGTTGATCGATGGTTTTCAATTCCGGTTCGATTATCGTTCGAGTAGCGTTCAACGGCTGGTCTACGATACGAACCGTCGAATCGTATCGTCGTCGATTGAGAACCAGATTCGGACACTACCTTACCGATCAAAGTTGCACACGCTTCTGCATCGTGTAGGAGATAGCAGCACTCTACTCGTGTTCTTGCCGCCAATTATTAAATTCGTCGTGAATGCCTCGTAATGTCGGCCAACATGGACGACGGATCGAAAAGAAACGTTATAAATGTTGTGCAACAAAAGTCGAAGAGGCGAGAGGAAGAAAAAAAAGATTGTTGATCGACGAGTAGAAATAATAATTTAATCTTAAAATTTTCGCGTATTGGCGATTATTTCAATTTATAATTGTAATGCGATAGGCGACACCGGGGTGGAAACCGGAAAAACCAGAATATCGAGGCAATCGTGAATTTCCTTTTACAGCCGTGTTTATCGCGCCGATCCCACCAACAACAAAACAATGTTTTCAATGCTTTAATCCGAAACGGCGGCCGCGAGTTTAACGTGGATCGCGGGCATCGCTCATGCCACTTGTCTCTGGAGCACCAGTTTAATGAAGTGATATTACTCAGAGTAATTTGCATATCGGATTCCGATAATTCCACGGATAATCGATTACTGTAGGTGTCTCTATTTCTGATTATTCGGAAATCCCGTTAACAACCGTATTACATGGACGTATCATCGTGGCACGATTCACTATTAATTTGCAGAGAGTAACAATGAGACGTACTTTAGAATTTTGCAACAAGATTTATGCGCCTTGATCTTATTGCATTGAAAATAACGAATCGATTAATGATCGATTAATCAAACACCGTGGGTAAAGCGTTGCGCATTTCAAGATCCAAGATTTGAGATAAGAAAGGAAACAAGTTGATTTTAATTGAAAAACTTTCTCTATTTTCTTTCTTTCTTTCTTTCTTTTTTAATAACTTGATTTTTCTTCGACAAGTACATCGTTTTCAATTTATTTGTCGTCGGAACTGGAGGTTCTAATTACTGGTATAAATCCGTACGGCGGTGTGCAACCCCTTGTACTGTCCTCCCCGCTTCGATTCGACGACCCTTTCCTCCTTCTCACAGGTTTAGGCGAATTGTCACATTTTATGATGAACTTCACCTCGGCCATCAATTCCTCCTTGAACGAAACCTGCAAAGTAATTCACAAGTGTAGAAATTCAATTCATAAAATTAATATTCATCTGGATATGGACAATTATCGTAGAACGATTGCACCCACGTTTTCGCGCAGAGACGTGCATCCAACGTCCCACAGTAATTCGCATATAGTGTAAAAGAAGGAGGCGGCAACGCCTACGGTCAATACCAGGAACACACCACCCACATTATCGAGATCCAGTTCCTCCGCTTGGCTCTGACCGCCGTCTTCCTACGTGCATCATTATAGAGAATCTATGTACAAGTTTCAACCTCTCCTCTTACCAACTTTCATCGAGAACTTTTATCTATATACGTACTCGACATGTTCCACCCCCGCGTTTCTGTGTCCACCATTTCTTCTTCAGTTCCGTGATCAGACCGCTTTGCTGTAGCTTCAACACGGCAGTGTTCAACGAATGGCGATACGGCGAGTCTAGAATTTTGTTTTTTCTTTTTTTTTTAATCTTTAATTTTCGACGAAACGAAATGAAATTTCGGTTAACAGGCAGGAAAGGAACTTACGCTTCTTCATAGCAATCCCGTAACCCTTGGCGTCGAGAAGTCCACCGATCTGCGTCACGTTGCAGTATCGTTCGACGATGTATTCGATCGAGCTCGACTCCATCAAAAACGCGTAATCCTCTCTGAGCACCTTTGTCAATCCGGCGTCATTGTCGGGAGGAAGCACGTCCGCAGCGTTCTCGATCATGTATTCGTACATCTCCTTGTACGTCGAGTAGTTGGAATCCTTGGAATGGGCATAATTCTTTCAAAAAACTGAATTAGAACGACTCCAAAATTTCGTTTGCCTATTCTCTCTCTCGTTTTTTTTTGTCTTGATCTTGTTAGTAAGCGAGGAAAATGTTTCTCGATAATTTATTATTTATTGGGGCTGTCTAATCTAATGTAAATCGATGGAAGGATGTTAAAAATGTGTTGAATTCTAGTTTCTAATTATTGAACAACATTAGTATTAATTTTTACTATTATTATATATTATTGGTGGTTCTTTCTATCGAAGGAGATCTAAACTAATATCGATAGCAGGCTAATTTACCGATACGATCGAAAACACATTCACTTAAGCGTTGTATTAAAAGTGATTAACAGCGAAGGTTTCTATGTTCTACGATAAAATGGAATTCAAAAAAATTCAGGTTTTTTTCAAAACTTGGCCCGAGAGATATCAAAAATATCGAATCGCTGTTACATGTTCACATAAAAGAGGAATCTCTCTCGAAATGACTCGTTAATTGTAACATTTAACAGTTAATAATACAAACTTAATAAACAAAGCATTTTTACTATTCAAACGTGTTTCTTACATTTTGAAACAATTGGAAGGCTGTAATCGTCCTGTGAAATTCGTTGCTACTGACAACCGATTTTCATCATTTCTTTACTATTCTGTGCACCATATTTCGTAATTCGATGCATATTTTGTAAAAGAGAAGGAAACAGCTTACAAATACACACTCACTTTGAAGAACATGAACGTAGATCCTCCCACTTTGGCCCCGTATTTAATAGTCCGCTTTTTGGCTAATTCTTCCACGTTGGAAAACGGCGACACCACCGTTTCCACTGTCAAGAAAGCGGCCAAGTTGGCAGTGTAGGATGAGACCATGATGAGGCAGAAGAACCACCAGGAAGCGGCCATCATTCTCGTCGACAATCCTCTGATATTGAAATTGTGCAAATTTTAATATTAATCGATCGTGTGCAGTTATGCAGAAATTTTCAGAACCAAAGAAAAAAAAAAGAGAGAGAAAGAGAGAATTCACTCACATGGGCGCAATCTCGGAACCTTGCTGCATAATACTGCCAATGGTGAACCAAAGAGAATTCTTAAACGTGAATTGATTTTCGAGCACTTCGGGCTCCTCGATGCAAGGATACGGATTGTTCCACTCGGCCGGGCATATCCTGCCGATTATGAACAGCACCACGGATACAAATATGTAAGCTCCGATCAAATACCACCAAACTCCGGCCGAAAATGGAGAAAGGAAGGAGAACAAACTCGGCGGTGTCTTTGTCGGTTTTCTGTATAAAATGCTTATCCCTGTAAAAAGAGGGATTCTATGTTATATACGACAATTCGATGAATCGAAAAATGAATAATCGACAGATCTCTCTATCTACCTAAATTCATAAAAGGCATCGTGAAATCCACAGCCCCTTCTCTCTCGGACGTTATGGTTAAATCCGTAATGGCGAGATCGGCTTCCTGCAACGAAATTTCGATCTTTCTAAAATTATCCAAACTTTAAATCTTATTCTTTTCGATGATAAATACTAACACCGGCTATTATTTTCCCGAGCATCCCCGTCCATTTTTTCGTCTTCTTGGAATACGATCCGTAAACGTTGTCCGCCTGCACCTCGAACGTGTAATTGAAACCCAACATTTTGCTCAGCTCCTGGATAACATCGATCCCGAACCCCTCGTACCGATCGTTTCCGGTCATCGTGTCGGCCGATTTCTTCAACATTCCGTAGGGATGACTCTGTAAAGGCAAAGCATCATGTGGATTTACCAGAGACTTTTTTCTTTCTTTCTAATCTTCCCCCTTCTCTCCGTTCTTCTTACGATCGCGATTAGAATGATAAAAGTCTTATTCTGCAAGCTCAACTCGGCGTCAAATTTCGGGGGTTGAGATTCCAATAGCCATTCCACGCTCCATTTAGAAGCATTCGTGCTCTTCCATATCCCGATCTTCTTCAGTCCTTTCTCCGTCACCCTTACGACATCCAATTGGAAATTGGTGCGAAAACCAGACGTGTCGAATTTGATCAGACCGGTCAAACCTTCCATTTCAGTCTGAAATATATATATATAAAAATTCGAAATGGAATATTCCCTCCTTTTCTCCCCCTTCCCTTTTTCGATCATTTAATAATCCAACTTACCACCCTCATAAAATTACTCAAACTGTAACCGTGCTCCCAGTTAATGGTGTCGTTACACGGCAATCTCTTCACGTCGCCCTCGATGCTGTCCTTCAACTGTTTGAAAGCTCTGGCGAAAAGTTGCACGGCGTCGTACATAAGCGCGGGTTCGATCCTCAATTGGCGGGGATTGTCCAGGCCCCATTCCGCCTCGTGCATCTTCACGATGCCTGACACGACGGGGCTGTCGGGATCGATTAAACGCACCCCCGTGAAATTCACCCCTGAATATTGGTACGGTTCTAGATCGATCGTTTGGAGATCCTGAAAGGTTAGCCCAAGTTCGAGGCCTCGTTTCGAAAGAATCTTCGCCAGAATTTCAAGAAAATTTCTCTCTCCCCCCATCTCGAGAAAAGAAATCGGTTTGTTTATTATTATTACCAGAGAGGTAACTATAATTTTGTTCTTCTCGGACATGATGCCCACTTGCTGCGCCTGTCTCAACACTTCTTCCAATATGTCAATGGAACAATCGATGATTATGTTCTCGAACTCGGCGTCTTTTATCTCCTTCATCACTTTCCTGCAAAATTTACCTGCAGTCACATTTTTGAACAGGAAGAATCCGTTTGTCTCGATTTATATGCACCTGTAATTCGGCCCAGGCCCCAAATGGTACAAGAATATCCCGTGCCTCTTTGGATCCTTTATCTCCAACAATCGATGGCTACGGATCAAGCTGTCCGTTCCCTCGTACAGTATCGCGAATATTTTCCACTCGAAATCGATTATGATCTGATCGAATATCTGGCATATCATATCTATGATTAGTGAAACGAAACGACAATCGACCCTATCGACGCTATTTTCTTTGTATCTCGAAGAGAAGAAAGAGAATTTTATTCGCGGGCTAGTGTCGGAATCGGATTTATTTAAATTCATAAACACCATCCGATCCGAAGCGGAGGTTTACGAAGGAAATCGAAATAATTTTTCAAAACGGAGAGCGCAAAATAATATTTCACATACCATGGCGAGTGTGTCGGCGTGTGGGAATAAATTTATCCCTTTGCCACGAGGTTGAGAGGGTTCCCATCTACCATAAATATGCGGTATTTCCTTCGTGTCGCATATACTCTGCACATGTTCCGAGGTGAACCTATTTAACGGACCGAAAATGGCGGCCACCCCCGTGCCCATCAATTCGCATACTGAATATTTTTTTTTCAAATTAAAAATCATCGACGAACTCTAGAAAATACGTATTTTCGTTCTAAATTGGTCGATTGGTTGATACTACCTTTCTGCGACACCTCGAACGGATCCGTCCCGACCTCGTTCGATTCCGCCATCAGGAACACGTTCGAAAATTCCTTCCTCACGTGTCGCTCTTTGTTCACCGCCTTTATGGAAGTTTCGAAAGTGCGCCGAATTCCTGCCTCATCGTCGAATAAACCTCCTAAAAGAAATTACAGTGAGCACGTGTCGCGGGTGTCGACACAGTTGGAGGACGGTTCCTGTTCTATTAATATTTGCGGAACGCGAGCTGGAAACGTGGTGACGATGATCTCGAGAGAGAATACGAGTTTGACAACCGGCCGTATTAATACGATTAAACTTTTAACAAGTTTAGAAAACAACTTTGCGCGTCCAACTTGTCGTTCCGCAAAATTTATACACACGATAGCTTTTTTTTTTCCTCTCTCTCACCTATGTGGACTTTCTTGGGGAATCCCAGAACGCAGGGGAGGAAGATCAGTGGAAGATATTTGACCAGCATCTTATAGTCATTATCTAGGGTGTGAGTACAAATGATGAAAATTAAATCGAGAATGTTTAACTTTCTTTTCTATCGGCGAAGAAAGTTTAACACGTTTCTTTTTGCGAAATTCACGTATTCACATATTCGAATCGGGTTGCACAAATTATTAATAATGAATAATTTTGTCATTCACATTCATACATAATAAAACTCTGAACCGATACGGTAATAATTTATTTATCTTTATCGCGTATTACAATTTAAATATCGATAGTTGAGATAATTGGATACGATCGATTGATTTGATTAATCGTCGTATAAAGTTTCGTTTCAATAAATAATAGTTTACACCCTCGTATTCAAGTAACCGGAGATGGTGATGAAAACTGTTTAGAAAAAACACGCTATATGTTGTTTAACACGTCGCGACGATTCCTGGCCGATGGTTTAAACGATAAACAAATCCCCGGCAAAACAACGGGGATTAACCGAATCTGTCTGCAGCGAAAGCTGGTGGACCCCATGAAACCGCGATTAGCTTCAAAGACAGGCAGACGAGGCGGGCTGACGCGAATTTATTTGCAATGAGATTCGGTGTGTACACGCGAATTCATGGCTGGAGCAGACCGCTGGGATTCGAACGAGCACTTAACCACGCGACGTTGTGTAAACCAGCCGGAAAGCATATACACCGCTCGAATTCTCGACGCCGCGTAAATATTTAGAACTAGTCTAAAATCAATCCTTCGATATTCAGCCCGCCTATTTATTCGAAACTGCCAAAGGAGAGACGCTTCTGACAGACCCTCCTCCCTCGAGATTCATTTTCTCATCCACGCGGATTTCGATTCGGTACGTTGGAAATGATTATTGGCCGATTATTGAGAAGTTGAAAAGCCTCGAATTCGAAAAAGATTCGAATGGATGGGTTGCTCGATTTTTCACAACGAGAATCGCGAATGAGAGATCCACGAAATTAAATATTAAAAATGAAATATCCCGAGGCAAATCATAATTTTTTTTTCCATTTCGACAAAATTTTATTTTTTTTTTTTATTTATTTACTTATTTTTTTTTTATAACCTGAATTTTATTCCAATTATCGAGAAAAATTGGAGCACGCGACTTAGTCGGTCAGCCATCTTAGGGGGATAATTTTAGCGGGATAATTTTTCCGCTGCGTATTTTCTCGTCACGAAGCGTCGCGGCGCCGAACACAAGCGTCGACGTGCGATTTTCGAGCGTCGCACGATTGTCCCGTTGCCAAATGCACGCTACGCTTGTTCGTCGTCGTCCTTTTTCATTCATTCATTCATCCCACGAGCCATTCTCGCGGTCATTTCGCGCGTATCGATGCACGCGAACGCTCACCAATAATCCGTCAACGCGTCGACTAGTGATGGGATCGAGTATATCGCGAACATGCTCGAATATTGACAGATTAGATCAAATTTATTAAGTGTTGGACAGAGGAAGAGAGAGAAAAATAGTGAGTGAAAATGTCTGAAAGTGACTCGAGGAATATTTCCATCTTCTATAAATATCCAATCATTTCCAAATACGATTAATACGTTTGATCGAACAATTAATTCGAAAATACTCGAGTATAACGTTTCAACGCTAGAAATTCTTTTGAAAATGGTTCGAAATCGAATCGATTAAACGCGTTGAAAAGATTATTTGGATCGAATTTAATTCTATCGTTTAGGTCGCGATGCCATCGTGTCAACGTGCCACATCCAGGCGGCCGTAATCGCTCGAAAAACACACGAAAATCTTCGAGTGCGCGTTACGACGCCCCGTTATATTTAGACGCGAAGCGTCGCCGTCACCGGTGCTTGTCGCTTAAGCACTGCGACACAATTTCCATCGAATTGCAATCGACTAGTGTTTTCGAGGGATCGGCTCCTCCCTCCCAGTTTCCCAGTTTGCCGTGCTACACGACATCGCGACACCGTTTTTACACCAAGTGCCTCGTTTCCCACGTGCCACCACTCCCCATTCGCTAAAAATTCCTTCATCGCTATTAAAAGACAGGACGTTTCTACGATTGACCTCCTCTTCTTCGAGGAACTTTGATTTTTCCGCGAGCTTACATTTTTGTACCTCTGCCAATATTATTTTCCTTTCCCTATTCATATCTAACAAAAATAATAGTATGCGATAAATAACGATAATAATAACAAGAGACATAATGGTGGAAATAAATCTTCGCGGAGTGGCAACGTTGAATACCTCTGAACATTGTTAAACATCGTTAAAACGAACGATCGTCGTTTACGAATTACGCGCGTTCATAAGTGAAATTATATTTTGCAAAAGGAAAAAAAAAAGAAAAGAAAAGAAAATAATTGTCTCGCGATTTTAAATCCCGAGTCGTAAGAGTTGAGAAAGGAGAAAAGGGAAAAAGAAAAGAAAGAAAGAAAGGAAAGGAAAAGAAAAGAAGAGAAAAAGAAGAAAAGAAAGACAGGACAAAGTTGCAGAATTATAATTGCGAGACGCGAATCTGTAAGGCACGCAACGAGGAGGAAGCCGTAAACGTAGCACGAACGAAAGTTCGTTTCATGGTCGAACGTTAGTTGGAGCGATGGCGATCGGGAGTTAAACCGGAAGGACAGAATGGTCATGCGACAAGCGTGAAAGGGAGAGACTTACCTCGAAATTACGATTACACACGGTTTCGTTACCTGGAACAGAAGTTTGATATACGAGCTTTTCAGAACGAACCTCGCGGCATGCACTCTAATTCCGAACGCCGCTTCTCGAACAGCCTTTTCACTGCGCACACGCGGCCTCCCTTCCAAACTACTTGGATTTCATTTGTATATCGTAACATGGCGGTCATCCAGACCCTCGAAACTTAACTTATTGTTAGACGCAACGCCGCCACTTTTTCGATCAAACATAGTTCAGACGACGCGTTCTTATTTTTATTAATAAAAAATTTATTCGTTTCTCTTCTTCTCCTCCTTTTCTTTTTCTCCTTTTTTTCAACGCTGATTAAGAGAGGGACGAGGAGCACGATTGTATTATTCCGGAAATGGAACGTTTGCATCGTCAAGTGTGGAAGCGGATATAGCTTCCGTTCAAAGTTTGTGCTACGATTTGTCGCGTTTAGTGCGGAGAATTTTTATGGATGTGCTTGGACGCACGTATAGCGATGAGAATATATATGGGACGCGTCGTCTGGATTTTATTTCGGGTAAATTTATCCAGATCTTTTTAAAAGTGGATACTGCAAAGAAAGGATTTTTAAACAAGATTCTTTAACATTAGGATTCTTTTAATTCTTTTATTCATCGCGTCATAAAATTGTAATAAAATTTATTAGGAAAATTTGTTTTTTCTTTTTTAAGTTAGTTTTTTAACAATACTGAGACCGCATTAGCATTTTTATCGTTCCTCTTCTCTTCAGTTTTGTGCAACGATTTTTAAAATTAAACAATTTTTTATTTTCGAAAACGTTTCATGCCAATTCATTCGAGATTGCTTTCATAAACCGTTGAAATCACATCAGCTTTGTTTTTCCGCCAGAAACAGACCATTAAGGGAACAAAGTTAAAGAAATCCCTAGGCACAGTGTTGTTGTCGACAATGAGGCTACCGTGAAACGTAGTTAAATTCCTTCTAAAAAATTTTATACACGACGCGAACATCATAATATAAAATCGGAGCAAATGACTCTTATTTTTGATAAAGCGTACCAGCTTCTTCCAGAAATGTGCTTTTTTTCATACGCGGTTCGGATTTTATAACATTTCTTTCCTTTTTTTTCAAACAAAAAGCATGATTCAAAGTTTCTTTTTTCTTTTTTTTTTCTTTGATATCTCGGTACTGAGAATGATGATTTGAACACGTGCATCCATACTTTCAGCTCACAAATCTAGAATATGTTTTATATGAAAACATAGAACATAAAACATAATATGTTGAGAGTTACGACGATATTGATTTTCGACGTAAAGATTCCTTCTATTATTCGAGTTACTGGTCCAAGTTTTTATCAGTTTGCTTCCGTATAAAATTTCTTCAACAAGTTAATGAAACTTGCGAAACGCAACAGAAGAAATTTTAAACCCGGAAGAAAATCTAATCTCTAGAAAACGTAAATTTATCACTCGACGAGAAGTAAAAAAATCCCCATTTCAAAATTGAATATCTCGTTCAAACAATTAATCACTCCACCTATTTTATTTCACTTACAAAGATTACGCGAACGACTCATTTTTTTTCCACTCTCCATTTTTCTAATTTTTTAACAATACCTTAATTCCTTTCCTTTAATTCTAATTTTCAAAGCAATTAATTCATCCCCTAAAGTAAGTGCAAGTGTATGGAACGAGGGAAACGACTTTAAAAACGACTTTGAATGGAGGAAGGCGAGCGATTTTAAGAAACAAAAGATCGAGATACGTCGTAGTAGATCGACCGGTTGAAAGAAGGGAAAGGGGGGGAAAGAGAGTGAAACACGCGGAGACTTGGAACGAAGTAAATTAAATAGGTACATTAGTGTTCTGCGGGGACAAAGAGAGAAGGTAAGAGTCGTGGAAGTTGGATACATTAGTGAATGAGTTACGTTAGCGGTTTGGGATTTAGTTCACTAATCAAGGGAACGAAGAGTGAAGGCTGGGGCAATTGATGTAAAAGTAGAACTTCCCGGGGACCAATTACGTGGCCGTGGTTAACGTAGAACTTCTCTGTCGTAATCAACGAGGGGATTATGACGCGGGGTTTAAGTATATTACGCGTGGAATAATTTTCTGACTGAGACCGGATCAACGTTGCACCTGGATCGATCGATCGTGGAGATTCGTGGAAAAATATCGACAGTGGAAATCGATTTTGCAATTTTCAAGTAAGCGAAAATTTTAACGGATTTTAATCAGTTATTTAATCAGTGAAATTTTTGGAACTTTTTTCTTCGGATTACATCGGATAGGAAACGTATTACGCGTGGAATCATTTTCTGAATGGGATGGGATACGATGAAATACGCGTTTCCAAAAAAAATAATAATTTCGATGGAATTTCCGATCGATCAAAATTTATAATAAATAAAATTTTAATATCAAAATTATCGATGATGTTATAAAATTTGGAATTTTTGGGATTAAGGCGTGGAATAAATGGAACAATTTTTTGATCGCGATGGGGAACAAATGTTCGAAAATAAGCAATGGATGAAATTTTAAGTTCGATGGACGGATATTTTTAAACGAGTAAAAATTTCGATGAATTAATTATCGATGGTATCGTGAAATTTGGAATTTTTGAAAATACGGTTTTTGAAAATATTTTCCAAATATTTCGAATTTTTATACGATTTACAATTGTACGTGTATAAAATAGTAGGGAATGTTGAAATAAATTTCAACTGGATATTTTATAGGATGTGAAATTGGCCGGTTGTCTATATAAATTAAAACTCCTCGATCGAATTAAATTTTTTCATCGTTTATAAAGTTTATTCTCTTAACTTCAAATTTACGATATTTTAAATATATTTACGTTTCAATTGACATCCACGCTATTATTTCCAGATAATAAACGAAACTCGTCCATTGAGAATTTACAGACGATGATTTTTTTTTTTTTTTATTCACGTTTAATATTATGCTCGTAGTACACTTTTTATGTAAGAAGTATATAATCAATTAGCTCTTAACAAACTCGTTACGTCGTGAACGCAATGAACGCGATACAGACAATATTTACAGATACGTATGTATATTATACGCGATTGATTCGCGTGATCAATGTGTCGGTTCTTTCATGCGGGTTTCTTTCTTTCGCAATACCTTTTGTACGTATGTATTTTTTAAAAAAAAAAAAACGATTCCATTCCGGTGTACACACGTCGACGTTACGCATACACGTGGAAAAAATGAAAAGGAAAGGACGAAGGGAAGAGGAGAATAAAAAGATCGAGAGAGAAATAAAAAAAAAAAAGAAAAAAATTCATCGTCATTGTGTACATAGCACAATTTCAGAAATGGAATGCACGATCGCGTGCCACGTGGAAGGTATGTTATCGAAAGTTTCGAATCTCATCTCGTTTCACCGATCTATCCGCATCAGGAAATTGATGATTTCGGAGTGGTTGGTCTGGCATCTGTGCATGTACGATATTCGCGCGTGTTTACGCCTTAGGAGAGACGGAAGACGGAAATTAATACTGCTCAGTCCGTTGCGTTCATGAACGCCGATGCAAACAGGCTTTCCATTAACTCCGTTAACCAGCTTAATCCCTCGAATAAGTTGGACGCTCGAGAAAGGAACATTGTTGCGTCACCAAATCCATCGAATGAAATTTGCTCTCAACTGGAAGGGATGAGAAAATTTAATTCAATTTTCAATTATTCTTTTTTATTTTTTTTTTCTTCTTTTTTTTTCTATTTCTTTTTCTTTTTGGAAAGAATTACTCGAACGTTGGATCTCACGTCGATCGTAAAGTGTTCAAAAAAAGAATGCATTGAAGATATTTTACGCGAATTGTATTCTGATTTTATCACATAGTTTCAGTATGTGTATTTTATTTGCAGAAAAGTATTTATATATGATAATGATTTTTAATTAACGTACGGATTTCAAAGGATTAATACCGGGCACGGAATTAATGGATATACGGAGATGTGGATAGACCGATGAAATTCTGCGATAACGAGATACTGAAATTCGAATTCTCACGGAATAACGAACGAGGGTATATACGTTTTTTAGTTGATCGAAAAATGTCCAGTTACACTTGACGCGTCTTTTTTGCTAAAATTAAAAACTCTTTATATCCTTATATCAATCCAAACCCGACTTTATTCCGAAATAATATATAGTATAAATTCTTTGAAATTCGAGTAAAAATATAAATTCAACCGGATATTTTTTTTTCTTTCTACGATCAACTGTACATAAAACATAAATGTAAAAAATCGCTTATCCTATCTACATTCGACGAAACGTATACGACGGACGCTCGCACGCATGGACATGGTTTATCTTACAGCATCGGAATATTTTAAACGAAGACGTATTTTTTTTATGAAAACAAATTTTTTTTCCCCTTTCCTATGATACAATCCCAAATAGAGTGGATGGTTTAATTCTGTAAATCTTTAACGATGAGTGTGATTATTTACATTAAACGGGTGTACGTCGAACATCGCCATTTAACAGATATTTATACAATTGTATCGATCATCCTCTTTTTTTTTTTTTTTTTTTCATTTCTCCGATGCACGATGTACTTTCTTTATGAAAATGAACCGCTTATACTTCGACAACAACGAAATCGATTGGATTCAACGTTCCTTTGTTCGCGTTGCATCGATATCGAATCCACGCTATTCGTCCTTCCTCCCTCCCTCCCTCTCCCTCCCTTTTTTACCATAGTTCTCGCACATTCGTCAAAAAAATTCATTAAATTTGTCGTGCGATATCGTGCGGAAGATATCGACGCGTGATTCAATCCCTTTACAATTTTCAATAATGGAATAAATGGCGCAAAGGTAGATTACATCGATCTTTAATATATATTTGGGAAATATATATTTTACAAGTAATAAATAGAGGGATTTAAATTCATGGAGCGGAAACGAAGGAAGTACAGGTTTCAGGAGAGAAGAAAAAAAGGAAAAAAATATTATCCCGTGTCGTGTGCTTCGTAATATAATTTAAGCAAAGTGTTGGTTAAAATATGTATTTGACGAGGATTGTTATTCAACAATAGAATTTATCGGCGCGAGCGAGCGTGGAAAATAATTATCAAGGATACCAACAAACGATGCCATTTCCTCTGCCTCATACCCGTTTCCAATATATATATTAATCTATTTGAAATGAAATGTTTTCGAATCTCGAAAGCAGTTCAATGGAACATGGAAATATTCGAATATTTCAATTCTGTATGAATTAAGACTCGAACGATAAATTACAAATAAAACGATCGAGATTAACGCAAAAATAACCGTTTAAATACCGTTCAATCAAAATGAAACGAATTATCTTCCACGATAAAATTGTATATATCCTCGATTTACAATCTCCCTCCCTCCTTCCACCCCCACCCCCTTTTTCCCCCTACTTTGTCACAATCGTCCATAAAACAACAAATCAGGAGGAATCATCGTCGTTTCAACTTCGAAACGAGAGAGAGAGAGAGAGAGAGAGAGAGAGAGTTTACACCGCGTTTAGAGTACTCGTCCTCTTCCGTTCACCAGAAGAGACACCCTCTCCTCTCTTGCCACGAGTGGCGCAACGAAAGACAAAGGATCTCGTAGCTGCTCGTTAATCTTTCCGCTCAAACAGCGCGCGCCGTTGTCTCCCGCACGGTACGATAAATTCCAGCGAGCTCCAATTAACGACTGAACGATTGTACACTCTATAAAGTATTAGTCGAAGAACTGCCATGCTCGTTCGTTCGTTCGTTCGTTCGTTCGCGTCACTTGCAAACACAAAGAAGAGAGCGAGAGAGAAAGAGAGAAGAAAAAAAGAAAAAGGAAAAAATGGAGAAGAGAAAGCCAGTCTTGTACCACGCGTGCACACGTGAAAGAGAAATAGATAAAGGAAAGGGTGGATGGTTTCCATGTCGCGCTGGACTTTTGATTCACGCCTCGTTGGCTTCCCATCGATCGCTTTCACATCGTTCGTCATCGAATCCGCGACTCGAAAATTAACTCGATCCTCTCCTCCTCCTCCTCCTCCTCCTCTTCGTGATCCAGGCTTCAAGTTAACGGCGCTTTACCGACGAAGTGTCTGTACTTGTTGCACGCCGGATATTTCCCCTCCTCGGACACGATAGACAGGTTCGATTGCTGCCTCTCGCGGCGGCACAGCGTCTTCTTCGCGGGCTTTTTCGTCCCGTTCCCGCAGTCCAGCGCGTAACGCAGCTCGCTCGCCATCTCGGAGCACACGGATTTCTGGAAAGTTCCAGCAAACCACCGCTGCATCCTCTTTATCCTTGCTTCCTTCGCGGAAGGCGTCGTCAGCCATATGCGATGACGCGTGCAAACGTTCGCGGTGTCGAATTTTTTTCTTTTTTTTAGACGAGATTATACTTGATTGAAATGCGTCGTTTCGTCAAAATTTTCATATCGACGTGTAACGCTTCGAGTTAGAATTTATATTGAATTATATATATATACATATTGTTGGTAATTGTTCGTATTATTTAAGTGTGGAGAGGGAAAGGGAATATTATCGTTTAAAGGATATCTTTTTCTCAATCTTCTTTCGAAGAGAGAGGCACGTTCTATTGGATCGATTTAGACGGAATTAAAGATGTGGCAGTGAATCAATCGTTGATTTACGTTGAACCATCACCGAACGCATCAATACGTAAAGGGTTAAAGACATGGCAGTCGATCATCGTCCAATATCGTTATAGGTTTATGAATCGTGAATGGAATCGCTATTGAAAATCGAGAGTTGAAGTGTGACTCGGTACGATAGAAGGAAAATTTCGAATCGGATCGAGAAATCTGTTCGTACGACGCGTCATGGCACGAAGCTGACATTGTCGAGATAAAGAAATAATCCGTTTAAACACATGCATGCGACATCGATTAATAATATTATTTTTAATAAAAGCTGTGGATAAGATGAGAAAGAAAGAGTACAAAGGATCAAGCAAAATATGTGGACAGTATGTTTCTTATTATTATTCGTGCGATCTTTTCAACTCAAATAATTTAATATAACAACAGTTTGCACATTTTTATTTTTAATAAATCTTGAAAAAACGAGACATCCAAGCTGTAAACAGGCAAAATGAATAGTGATAATCAATTAGAAAAATTCAGTTCGCAAAAAAGGGATAACAAAGAATTGAAAAAATGATTGTAATCACATCATACTTGCGCAACAAGAATTACTTCTTTTTCTTTTTTATCCTTTTCAATTAATAACAGTGAAACGACACCTTAGATGGAAATGGAAACATCTCTCTTTTCACGAACTTCTCTGTGATATACATTATTCGTTTAAAATATATATATACATATATAACAACAGGTATAACAACGTTTAAACAAATCAATCGAATCAAAGATAATCGCCTCTCATAAAAATTCTGTATACTTTTAATAATTCCATTTCCATCATTGCGGTATATATCGAACGCGACAGAAAAAAGAAAGTATCGTTCGTTCGGGAAAAAGAAAATATATATATCTCATGCTCTACGATCATCCGTCGATCGGACCAGTGCTGTGACACAACGAGTAGCAGAGATAGAGACAATAGTAGAAAAGAGTTGCTCACCTCCTGCGTATCCAATGGCGGGAGAGAAAGAGAGGCAAGAAACATTGCGACACAACTAACAATGTCATACTAAACTGTCACACGTCGTGCGCGTACCCTTTCCAAAACATGTTTAACGTTCTTTAACACCTACGTATCGATTGCGACCACTTTTTTGTGTACTCTTTTCCTATCGTACAAAGTTTTTTTTTTCTTTCTTTCTTTCTTTCTTTTTTTTTTCTTTATTTTTTTTTCTCTTTTATATACGAATCGAGACATATAGAATTATCGTCTATCGCAATAATCGGAGTTTATCCTCAATCACTGGAGGAGTGTGCAGGCTTGTTTCCGGTGTGCATTGGAAAAAAAATTTTCTTATATACACCGCGTAATTCGATATTCAGGCTTTTGCCGCGTTTTCCCTCATATTTCATATTTTCCGCTTACATCTTTTCATTATTCTCATTTCGTTTTAAGAAATAAGCGTGCACGCTCCCTCGCGAATTCATCGATTCATCCTCCTTTGAGCTACGCAATATTTACATACAATAAAATGTTATCAATCTGACGCTATACATTAATTAATCTAAGTCGGTATAAAATCGGTGATTGTTTCGTGTGTAAATAGTTCGTTACTGTGTAAATAGCACGATGATTCAGTCGCGATCGCGGCGAAGAGTCCATTAGAAAAGGAAAAAAAAAAAAGAAGCCACGCCGCGTCTATAATTTTTCTCTATCCTTTCCTTTCTTTTTTTTTTTTGCCCTTTCATTCACAACAATCCGTCCATATAGATACCATTTTTCCATTTCTCGCTGCGAGGCTTCAAGTCGGTCGTCAATTAATCTAAAAAGGTTTGATATGAGCAAATGGCAAACGCGTTGACCTTTCCAATTTCAATATCTGCACCATTTCACCATCGTTAATTAGGGGAGGTTACGGACGAAAAGAAAACGATCTTTCTTTTTTTTTCTCTCCAAATCAAACATTCCTTTCGAACTCTCTTCTCGTTCTTCTTCTTTCCGTTCTCTTTTCTTTCTCCTTCCTTATCTTTTTGATCTCATTCCTCCTTCGCCCTCTCTCTCTCTCTCTCTCTCTCTCTCTCTTTCTCTCTGCTTAATGAAATTCCAACGACACCATACGTTATCCGATAATATATATATCGATTGACCAGTGTGTCCCATCGATAACGTTTAGATTGTCGAGATTTTCGAGATGGGAGGGGGTTAAGAGAAAAAAACTGGAAAGGTCGAGGATCGTTGCTCCTTCTTTTTTTTTTTGTTTTTTCGTTTTTTTGATTATTTCGTTTCGTTTCAACTTTTTTTTACAGTTTGTTTCTGTTCTCACACAATTTTCTCGATCACTGGTGGTGGAGTTCCTCCTTAGGTCCGTCGGGTCAGATACGCTTTTCTCGGGCATAGGAATCAGTTTTGCCTGTTTCTTTCTCTATCGTTTCGTTTCTCACTCTCTTTTTATTTTAATATATATATATATATGTATATATATATATATATATTTTTTTTTTTATTTTTTGGTTCAAATATCAAACGTATCCCTACAAGTTCGTCCGCTAGTGTAGATCGGTAAAAGCTTCGCAGATCGGTTTCCCCGAGGATTTCTGCTTCTAAAACAGAACACGAAAATACTCGGGTAAGATTGCGTTCTCAGGTGATATCTAATCGATTAAGTCGCGTCGAAACATTTCCTTCCCTCTGGGAGGAGTCAAAAATGAATTTGAAAAAGGATGAAACGTTTCTGTTTCTAATAAACAAAAACTGAATATTATTCAAAATATTATTAAGAATAAAAATAATATATAAATAGGCGAAGGATAAATTGGATTCAAAAAATTACTTTTTCTCGAGGCGATCGACAAAGAGACTAACATCCTCGATTCGCGTTCGCGCCCTTTTCTATTAGCAATTCAGGGATTCGGGGTTAGAGTATCGCGGCTACTACTCTGCTGCCACTACTCTGAAGTAGCGCGGGCTCCAAAGGAGTACAGCAATACCAGACGTTTGCCGGCTGATGGAATTGTTTGCTTACGAGTACACGAGGTCACCGGCGCAAACCTGCATATCCGTATTTGTGGACGAGTCCTTCTCAAATACTTGCCTGTTTGCCCACCGCTTGAACGTACGCAAACGGCAGCTCGAATACATATTGTAGACACGCGAGATTCCGTACCAGGTTTTCGCGCTCGAGTTTCTACGAAACCGTGTCTTAATTTCATCATCATCGGATCCCCTCGAACTTTTCCCCTGCCTTTTTAACCCCTATTCGAATTCTATTCGAATTCTATTCTCGCGATTTCATCGTGATTGTGGAAGAAGGCGCTATTGTGAATAACGTGTGAAAATAGACACGATGGGATTTTTTTTTTTTTTTTTTAGGAATAAATTGAAAAAAAATTGAACGAAATTTTTTTGTACGTTCTAGCTTTTGAGAAAATCGAGATTGGAAAATTGCGTCGCGATGTTCGTTGGTAAAGTTGAATATGGATGAGTCGAAATATAAATATATATATATATTTTTAATCTTTATTATTTTGCAATGTTGAGGTTTTTTTTCACTTTTGCTTTCGTAAAAGGAAAGTTTTACAGGGTTAAATTATACATATTTTATATTTATCCGAATTTTATTCCTCGTGTTTCGAATTTCCTCTTTATTTCACGGGAAAATAATAAAATTCTCAAGCGCCCTCAGATCGCTGTGATCATTATACGTTCTCACAATTTTCGTTACACGTAATTCATTTAGCCAATAACAATCGCCCATTGAAATATCACGGACACCGTTATAATCGAAATCTTCGATACCTATTTATCACACACGAATTGCATTTTCATTTCGTAACCATAAAATACACTCTGCGTAACCCCATTTCTACCCTTCAATTTCCATTTCCTCGAATCGTAACTCGAATATCCAATTCCAACCGTTCAACTACCTCGGATTCGAATTGGACAACACCATTATCTGATCGTATCATTCCTCGATAAGAAAAAAAAAAATAAAAAAAATATATATATATATACATATATACAAACATCATCGAAAACTTCGAAATTTTTCATCAAATTACCTAGATCTATACTAGCATCCAAGAATAATTACTCTGGAACAAAAAAATCTTCCCTCCACTTGTCTCGCTATCTTTCTTTATATTCCTTTCATATCAACATGACGAAGAACGGAGGACGGAAACGCGAATTAACCCAATTATTACGAGAGCCAAATTCGAATAAGAAACACGGAAAATCCTGCTCGATCTCTTCTTCCTCTCCCTGCACACACACACACGTGCGCAACGCGAGCAAGAAAGACGGATCAGACCCGAGTGGTTTTGTGGGTGCACCGTGACCATTAAAGAGGAACTCCACCATCGCGCGAACATCAACTGATGTATTCGCGCGGCATATCTGGGTAGATCGCGTCGGGATCGAGATGCGTGTTAGACGACGTTACTTCAGGCGCGATCACGCCCTCTTCGACGTGCTATCTGACCTCACTCACCCGTTCCTCGATGGCGACCTTCCGGCTTTTCCAGACGAACTCGCATACCGCGATCACGCAAGCGATCCCCATACCGCCCATCAGCACCACGAACACGCCGCCGACGTTCGCCAATCCCAGCTCGTTCGCCGTCGAGCTGCTCTTCGAGATATCGTCCTGTTGGCAGAACAGAGATTTTTTTTTTAGTCTTAATTTCAAGAATTTATAATTATAGCAGTGGAATTTTTTTTAACGAGATAGAGTATATAGGTCGAGAAAGGAAAAAATGGGGAAAGGAGAAAGGAAGGCGACAGTCTTGTTGAGAGAGGGGGAAAAAAAAAATCCGATTTTTAAAAAACAATCGAGCATTCTAGGGAAACACAGGATTCTAGAGAAATGCCGACGAGACTTTTTCTTCTTCTTTTAAAAACTAACCGCGCAACTTTACTTTTCAAATCTCCACGAGACGATCTTCAACGAAAAATAAGGGGAGAGATTCTTTTTTTTTTTTTTTTTTTCATTCTTCAAACAAGCGGCACAACGAGTTCCATTCCGAGTCATTCCATCCAGAGCCCAGGCTTGGTGGGTCGTTTTGGACGAGAAATTTTGGACGACGAACAGTCGCGGGAATTCATCCGGAATAATACAGGTAGATAAGAGGCGCGTCGTAGTACCGAGGCCATGATTTAACAATCTTTTCGCTGTCTACCCACTTTTATTTTTTTGTCGAGGCTCGCACTTGTTGGAATGGGAGACTCGAGGCAAAATGTCGAAATACACACATTCGAGGGGAATTTGGTAAATACGTTTGATCGAGTGCATCCCGTGTAAAAGGGAGGATCGTGTTTGCATGCTCACCCTACAAGATCCTCCGCCACGTTTCTCCTTCCACCACCGAGTCTTCAGCAAATGTAACTTGCCCTCTTCCTGCAGCTTCAGTATGGCTCCGCTTATGGCCGTTCTGTACGGTGAATCTGAAGTTCCAAGGTCGTTTTGAGCAAGTTTTGTTTTTATCGCGGGCGTGAAAACTTTTCGCCAAGTTTCCTCCAAGTCTTGTCGCCCCTCGTATCCCCGCGAGACCGTTCCATTTCGATCCATCGAATTCTATTGCATTTTCTTGCGACAACGCTCGAAGGAAACTTTCTCGAATTTTTGAGAATTTATCTACGATTTACGAATTCTATTCGCGAACTAAAAGATAGAAATTTCTAAGATAGAAATCAATCGCGATCCGTGAAAATTCCTTTTGAAAATCCGTCAACAACATTATTGTTATGAGCTTACTCGTTTCTCGTATTCGCTGTATTTACCGTAAAATGGCCGAAACTTGTACGAGTGCTGACCGATATCTTTCTAATTCCCCCATAAATCTATGAAACGAATCGTGAAAAAATAATCTTTCCGACTCGACGCCGTCCGACGGGCGTCGATACCATAAATCAAGAATATACGCGTTGATCGGCCGAAATATAACTCTATCTCCTGGATGAACCAACCCGACCGCGCTTTAATCGGCTAACAGGCCCGTCCATCCGTACGATCCTCCGTACGTTTCTGGCTGTTTATATACGCCGGCGAGATAGGTTAATTACTTACTCGGGGGCATGGCTATCCCGTATCCCTTCGAGTCCAAGAGGCCACCGATTTGGGTAAGATCACAGTTTCTCTCGATTACGTATTCGATGGAGGTGGATTCCATTAGGAACGCGTAACTGCCTTTACCCTTGATCACTCGTTCCATACCCTCGACGTTGCTCGTTGTAAATACCGACGGCTTTGCCGAATCCATGAAGGACCACATGCGCTGGTACGTCGAGAAATTGGAATCCTAGATCACGCGAGGAATTTCATGGTCGAGCACGCGTGCCATTAAACGATGGAACGTCGAAATTGGTTAATCTTCAAGGAGGCCTATTACGCAACCGGTAGCCGCCTCCCTGCGGTTCCTACGCCCCCCTGCCCACCCCTCATCGCGACGATCGATACCATACGCCGTGATGCGTGCATGAATTTTCGATTATAGAAATTTCCTCGCTCCCTTCCTCGAAGATTAACCTTGCTTATTTATTTCGATCGCGTGAGGAAATAATTCGTAGTATTTGGAAAAAGTATTTTAATTTAAAAAATCGTTTCTTCTTAGGTAGAAGATTTATTTATTTATCTCTTTGCGCGCGAACGAAGCGAGCAGGAGGAACAAGTTTATTATTACCTATTGTTTCCTTTTTCCTTTTTTCTTTTTTTTTCTCTTTAGTTTTTAGGCAAAGACGAGTTGATAAAAAGTTAAGAGAACAAATTTATATAAACGAGGGTGCTTCCGTTCTTTCCCCTCCTTGGGCGTAATCTGTTGTAATAAAGTTTCATAATACCGAAATTAAACGGGAATTAGCGTTAAGTAATGGCCGCCATGTTTCCTCAAGCAACACGCTCTTCCTCCCGCGTTTCTTCTCGTTTCTCGCGAAACTACGTTCCTCCACTCCCTACCCCCGTGGGGCATTTGCCGATACAATTTCCACATTCTTGCAACATCTTAACGTGCTACCTCGATACGTGTACGCACGTTGCTAAATGGAAATGGAAAGGTATGTAACACTACCGCTCGAAATTACCCAAATTCCATTTAACGTGGAATATTGTACGATTGTGTAAAATTATATAAAACTTTAATTCGCAACCCATCGATTCTCTACGTGTTTTCCTCCATAATATAAATTCACTAATTCGTCAGAACGTGGAATATATCGGAATATTCAGGAGCGGCAGCGTGTTGATAAAAAACGATTACGTGGCCGTCTGCAAAGCTCTCGTGAGTTATTCATCCGATCTTACCCTGAAAAAGGCCGCGGTGCTGCCTCCTTTGAGAGCTCCGTATTTGATTTTCGTCTGCTTTGCAAGATCCTCGGCGCTCTCGATCGGCGAATCCATCCTCTCGACGGTGAGGAACGCGGCCAAGTTGGCAGTGTACGAAGAAATCATGATCAAAGTGAAGAACCACCACATACCCGCCACTATCCGCGTTGACACGGCCCTGGGAAACGAGAATTCAGCCGGTGCAATCGGAAATTTCCTTGGGAGACGTGGGTCAATCGGAAACGCGTTCCTCTGATATGAATTTAAAACAACCGTGTGTATTTTCCCCAAGATCGAATCTCGATCTCTTCGAACGTGATTCGTCCAAGTATCGCTTTTGAGAGGAACGATTGTGAAGTGGAATATATTGCTACGATATATGCACGAGCAGCTTTCGAAACGAACAGTGTAATAGTGATTTCGTCCTATTTTGTAATCATGTTTTCGATAATGTCATCGAGATAAAATTGAACACGAATATCTATATTTTATATCTAAACATACATCGAGAAATAAATATATCAAGCTTCTACTAGCTACGATTTCATGCATTTCAAATAATCTTTTGTTCGATTCTAATATATGCATAACAATAATTAAATGCAAATATGAAAAAAAAAAGAGAGAGAGACTACAATAACCGTTTCGAGGATAGGGGCCGTATCGTAGGAGATATACAACGATGATCTCTCACCAAACGAACGGTGAAAGTGTTGGATGATGAATGAAACGAAGTTGTTGCTGCTCTAAAATGTTTATACCGATCTAATTTCTATTTTACGTATCTATCGATTCAAAATTTCATCGTTCTAACGTTTCTTCTTTACCAATATATTGTTGTCAGATTTCGATTAAATAATGATACGTGGTTTGATAATCAATTTATCATTTTTTTTATGTATCTTTCAGAGGATTACTCTGCGAATATTAATTTTACTTGTAGAGCAGCAACAACTTCCACTAAATGTCGCCGTCGTCATCGTCATGATAATCGTTTTTGTCGACGACACTAAAAATGATAGCAAAGCACGGCGGCAAGTTTCGTGATCGGTTGCAGCAAGCCTACGATATAGCATATCTAGGCTATCGTTACAATATTGTTAGTATCTACGGCCCCGAATCTCGTCGTCCCTGTCTCATCTAAACTTCTATTGTCTTGCAAAGTGAATTATGATTGCGATTGAAAAAGAAACGCGAATCCGCGTACTTCGAACTTCGGGGAAATTCGGGTAAATTCGGGCTGAATCGTATCTCTGCTCGATACTCGATACGAGATAGAAGCGCGAGCGGCTGTCTTCGGACGGAGTCGGCAATAATCGAATACGATCGGCTGAAGTGTGACCGTCGCGCCCGATCGTTGCCGAATCGAGTTTCAATTTCGGATCGAGTTTCGAGCAGGAAGGATGTGCCGCGATCCAGCACAACGATTTCACGATTATAAACGATTAACTACGTCTTTAAATCTCTCATTAATCTCGTAATAATAATATTTCTACGACGAATCGATCGAATGTAAACACGACACGAATGTAAATACAGAGAGATAAACATTACGTTGCTAAGGCTGTAGTTTTCCTTCGTGTTTTCTTCGTTTCACTTACTTCGGCGCTATATCAGAGCCTTGCTGCATAAGCGAGCCTATGGTGAACCAGAGCGAGTTCATCAGGGTGAACTCGTTCTCGAGGACCTCGGATTGTCCGTTGCACGGATGGGGATTCTCCCACTCGTAGGGGCTGAACCTGCACACACGTGAAAGGAGAAGGGAGAGGATTAGACCTCAGAATCGCAACACGCGCGCGAAATACCATTCGAGCAGCACCCAATCGATGCTGGCGACCCCGAAATTCGTCGCGTCCGATCGGTCTTCCGGCACCGGTTCGTTATTCGATTATCTATTTTTTAAACAATTCCATTGCTTCTTTTTCTTTTTTTTTTCTTTTTCTTTTGAATTAGAGACAATATGCTAGAAAATTTCGGGAAAAACCGTCAAAGTCGCTTTTATTCCCATTCTTTCTTGGCTCTTTTTTACTTTTTCTTTTCTCTTCAAAGAATATACTTTTTCGTTATCTTATCATTTCAAGTTAATACAATTAATTATTACTACCGTGAAATAATATTAACAGTAATTAATATGTTGTTATTCGCGAATCCACGAGCAATTAGCAGAATAATATTATCGAAAGGAGAGAATCTCTTACGTGCCATTCTCTTTTTTATTCGTTTCATTGTGAAAAATGTAATTACGATTCTAAAGATCGTTTCCTCGTTAATCGATATTCAGTTAAGGCTCGCTGTAAGGCACACGTTCCGAGACTAAATTCGAAACTGTATTCGAACAAGTTGCGCGACAATTGTCAAACTTTCTTGCAATCTACGATCTATACAATCTCCTTCCGCAATATAATCTCCTCTAGAAATGAGAACATCGAATTTTTTCCCCCCTCCCCCTCTCCGTTTAATGAAAACTTTCCATTCCACTTCCTACTTTCCCGTTCTAAAGAGATTCTAGCGCCACTACTTCGATTTCTTACTTTCAAGTTTACTCGACTTCTACTTCTTAACGCATTACGGCCGTTATATTTCTTATCGTAGTCACCAGCCACAAGTTATTTTCTCGTTTCGTTTTCGTTACACCGCGTAATTGTGCACTGCTATTCGAATATTCTAAAATCATCTAAATCTTGCAAGATTTTCTCGTTTTAACGAAAATATAAAACGCGCACCGGCTCGATTCGATCAATCTCTCTTCGCGTAAACCCGAAACAATCGATTCGCAATGGAACATCTGAAATCGGTCCCAACGAAATCGTCTCGTTGAATAATTCATCCGCTCACGAGACAAGGCGGTGTTGCGCGTTCCGTTCGTAACGAGTAAATCGAAATTACGAAAGTGGAGTACGCCGGTTACATATCGATTTGCATGCACAATTTGCGCAGATCTCCGCCTCGAGGAGGAGGACAATTATCGGGACGAAATCACGAGACACGATAAACAAATTTCGAGAGAAGGTGTATATTCATCGAAAGTGAAACGGTTCGGAAGAACGAATTGAAAGAAGAGAGAAAGAGAGAAACGAAAGAAGAGAAAGAAAAAGAAAGAAAGAAAGGAGAAAAACAAAGGAAAATGATGAAGCGACCGTGTTGCCAATCTAACGGCTTACTTGGGCAGAATGTCAGAGCCCTGCCGCATTAAGGATCCGATGGTGAACCACATGCAGTTGAGCAGCTTGAAGCGATTCTCCAGATGGTCCGGGTTTTTGTTGCACGGATGAGGATTGTACCACTCGTACGGGGTGAATCTAAACTGATCAACTCTAGACAACAGTCTGAATCCTTTTCAGATCGGATGCGCATCTATCTTCCATTCGGGATTCGTTCGCCATTTACGTATGAAGATTAACCGCGTCGACAGCGGGGAAAAAGAGGTCGGATGGAATGCGACAAGTCGGCAAGTGTGTAACTACGACTATCCACGTGTACGTACGTGTCTTCCATTCCTTCGTTTGTGTATCTCTGATCTTACGTTGCTTTTGTTCGCGTCGCCAGGCTATCGTGTTCGATTCGAACAGTCGACCGTGAAATTAGAGTCTCTCTCTCTACCTTCGAGAGAGAGAGAGAGAGATTCTACTCGACGAAAGTTAAACGAAAAAAAAAAAAAGAAGCGACTAACAGAAATCTCTACGATACTTTTTTTTTTAAGAGAATCTCGATCTCGTTTGGAACGTAACAGTATAAACGTAGTGTTCGTAGATTTCTATGAAAATTGTGAAATTATGAAAATGTCTTTTCTCTTTAAAAAAATTTCTCCTCGATGGATTATTACGTTTGATGCAGCGTGTGAAATTTTTTACTTGGCAAATTTCGCAAATCGGATACACGATACACGATGGAAGTATATTATATACATATATATATATTAAGGCTCAGAGATTTTTCGTAATACGAAATTTCACCGGTGCCGGTAGAATATTTTTTTATCAGAGTTTTTGTAAAATGGATTCACTTGCCTGGCTAGTATGAAGAGCAGCACGGATACGCCTAGATAAGCTGTCGCCATATAAATCCAAACATCGAGGCTGAGCGGGCTGAGGAATGAGAAGAGATTCGGTGGCTGCTTTATAGGCTTACGATACAGTATGCTGATCCCTGAAAATTTCATATGTGTATGTGTAAATCCATCGTGAAATTGGGACGCGAAAAATATATGGATGATATCATTTATTAGCTAATACTTATCTCGAAATGAAATTTTTAAAATATCGGGGAGAATAATTTTTTCCCCGTATTAATCTCCAATTTGACAGGATCGAGTGACACGTAACACGTTGGATTTTATTTTAAAATACATTCTATTTCAATTTGCCGCAAAATTTTTTCGTTGAACCAACGCGACAAAATTTTTTTTTTATATTATTAACCTTAACTTGGAATTCGAAGGTATCGAGCGAGGAGAAATAAAACAGAGCAATGAAATTGTATTTTAAAATGCATCAATCCTCTAGAAAAACTTTATCGAGAAACTATCCAATATATTCCGCTGCTTTATAATTCCCCGTATATTTCCGAAACGAAAAATCGAATCTTTCCCCGGAGAAGGTACGACGAAGATTTTTTTATTTTTTTTTTTTTCTTTTTTTTACAAACGAAGAAAAATAACCAAGGGACCTCGATCAACCCTTTTCCCCGTATACAGGAGATTTCACGATCGTTAAACCAATTTAAGAGGGGGCGGTGAAGAGGGAATCGTAGATGAAACAGATCGGTGCTCACCCAGATTCATGAACGGCATGGTGAAGTCGACCGCCTGTTCCCGATCGTACGTGATGGTCAGATCCGCGATCGCTAGATCCGCCTTCTGATCCAACAGTTCTTTCATCATACCGTCCCACTCTTTCGTCTTTTTGTTGTAGGACCCGTAACGTTCATCCGGCACCAGCCGGAACGTGTAATTGAAGCCGAGGATCTTCGATATCTCGTAAATCAAGTCGACGCTGTATCCCTCGAACTGTGCGTTTCCGACCAGCTTGTTGCTCGAAACTTTCCTCATGCAGTATGGGGCGCTCTGTATGGGGTAATGAGCTGGCCAATCAATAAATCGAATTCTCTCTTTCACGGTGTGTATTTCGCGCGCGCGATACAAAATCGGTTACGACGATACGAATATTGAATACTTTAATATGCGGAAGTTGTCTCTAAATCGTGTAAAAGAAAATGTGAAAATGGTTTTTTTTATGCAAATTTATTTTTGGAATTATTTTTAGATTCGTTATCTTATGATGGATTGAACATTATTGACTACTATTGAATGAAAATATTAAATAATGAGTAAGTAAGTAGCAGTAAAATATTATACATATCAAGTATGGGGAAGAATTTAAAATATAGCGTCATCATGAATAGGCTGTCAAAACTTGTAAAAAGACGAGACCGAGACGAATGGAAGAAAAACTTAAATTGCATTCGAAAACGAGATTTCGAATATGAAAAAATTGTGAAGCGATCCCGTGCTGGATCGATACAGATTTACGGTACAAGGATTGAAATTGATCGCAGCGATTGAAATAGTCGAGAGCTGTCGCATCGACGAAACTCCTTTCCCCGTGTAAAAGGATCGATGGAACGTGAACGATAACCTGCGTGGAAAAATTGCCGAGTTATCCGCGTGATTACGCGAATGGGCGGCTTTAAAATTCCGCGTGTTGACGCGTGTTCACGCGAGGCTACAAACCGCAACTCGCGTGAAATTTCGGCGGAGGTTCCGTGGAAATTGATGCGGAGGACGTGGCGTGGCGTGGCGTCGATTTTTTCGAAAAAAAAAAAAAAAACTTGGGTAAAAAGTTGGCAACGCGAAAGGGGAAAAGGAAACTTGAACGTGACCAAAGTTCACGAAACTCGGAAGGAGTTTGTAAAAGTTCATTTATTAATATTGTCGGCGGATTTTCATGACGGCGCATTGTATTTTGTGAAACAAGAAAACTTCTTCTTTTTCTTTTTAAAAATGGACGTAATTCCATATTTAGAATTGGTAGATTATATATTTATTAAGTAACTCTAAATTTCCCAAGATTCCGTCGCTCTTCCGGGATATAATATAAAAAGATCATGCCCTCGTTAACTTTTAATATCTTTAGGCCGTCTGATGGCAGATTTAATGACAATCAGTATCGCTATTAGCGCGTCGAAACTTGAGCGCGACTTTGAAGAGGCAAATTAACACGATCCGTTAATTAAGTTCCAGGAGAAATCCGATTAATATCGCCGTAAATAAAGCACGCTTATTTTAAAACGGCCAAGTTGTACATTATTTAAAGACGAGAAAACGATTCGAAAAACATGAGGATTTCGAATCTTTTTATTAAAATTTAAAGAACAAGTGATTTTTTTCTCAAACGTTTCTTTCTAAATGTTCTTTTATAAAGGAAGAAAAAAAAAAAGAAAAAAACATGGGCCTTTTAATCGAATCTAAAAATAATTATTCGTCCGAAATTTATTTTCCCGTATTATTGCGCTCTACGCAGAAACTATAACTAGAGATTTCTAACTTCTATTATATTCAAATCAGTTCAAAAACTGAGTAATTAAAGGTTAAGTCCTCGCCTCTTTAAACCTTCAACTACCAGCCTTATCATCGCTCACCGTGAAATTCGACGTTTCCTTTAACCCAACGCTCTTCCCCCCTAAAAGGAACATCTGCCCGTTTAATATATTCGCGAGTACTGCATTACTCATCGTCGCAATTAGCCCGGGAATAAGTAAAAGCCAACCGGCCGACTCATCGTGAAAACTTCAATTAAATCGCGTATATCTTTTCGGTTTCTCCTTCGTCTTCGCAAGAACAAGAGCAAGAGAGGGGACGAAAGGAACAGAGGGCGAGAGAAAGAGAAAGAAAGAGAGAGGAAAAAACTAACGAGTTGGCGAGAAGGCGGCGGGAGAAAAAGGAAGAGGAAGTTACTCTCGGTTCCGGGTGGCGTTCGTTTGTCTCTGTTCCTGTTTCCTTTTCATCCCAGAAAAACAAATAGTCGAGATTTTAACGATACGCGAATGATTTACGCGGCCGCCACGTTGAAGCACGTTGAAGAAGAGAACGAAATTTTTTTTTCTTTTCTAAATCCGATGTGGATGTGGAAAGCGGAGGAGACAGACAGGGGAGATTGGAGGAAAATTACTTTAGTTGATTGAAACGAGGCTGAAATGTCGGGGGAGGGAGGGGTTGAAAAATTGAGAATTCCTGCCTGTGAATCCTGAAACCAACCGCGTATGTATTTTTCCGTTAATTCGCGTTTATTCAAATGTGTCGCTCGAACAGCGCAGAGTCGAGAATTTGTATTCTATAGGAAAGGAAGAATATCGGTGTTACCGTATATATCTGTACATCTAGGAGGAACGAATCTAAGTAATAAAGTTTTTAATTAACGAATGGGTAATTAATTTAGCTATGAATGTAGAAATCTCGGTTTAGAAGATAGCGGGATAACGAGAATGTTACTCCGGCCTCCTAGATTTACGCGTAACCTAGATTTTTTTCTTTTGCGCGGCGCGGGAGAAAAAAATTTATGAGAATTTTTTTTTGTATAATAAATCTGGTACGTCATCTGGAATATTTAATTCTGGAATTATTAACACGCGCGATGCGAATATTCCGCGTGAATATTATGGTTATAGCCGAGGATAATTATTACGTATCGTACAATAATTATTTTATAATTAATTTATTAATTCACGAGTTTTTTTAAACGGGTAAGACGGGTTTTCGGGATTTAAATTTTCGTCGATATCGACTCACCAGTATAGTCGTTACGATAAAAGTCTTGTTTTGAAGATTCTCCACGATTTGAGTGTACTCCTCCTTGTAACTTCTCGTAAAATTTATTCCCTTCGTGCTGTTCCAAGTCCCTATCTTCTTCAATCCTTCTTTGTTGTTCAGCTCGATGATGTCGAGGATAAAATCCGAGCGGAATCCCTGATGATCGAATTTGATAGTCCCCGTCAACCCTGTCATTTCAACCTAAAAGGTATTTATACGTTTTATTACGTTCTTTAATTCGAAAAAGAGGGGAAAAAAAGATATTGGTAGAACTATTATTTTCACGGCGAGCTTTTACGCTATTTTTCTCAGAATTCCAATCTTTTTGTACTCCATTATTCACACTTCGTCTCCAAAAGTCAACTAGATTTACCCTATGTTTTCTTTTTTAATATTTTATTACTTCAAATGTTCAATTCGATATTTACAAGTTAGAGCAATTAGAAACGTTAAAATAGAGACGATAGGTTGATCGAATGAATACTATATGAACCACGCGTTGACTATTCCGTGAAATTCTGTAATTAGATTTAATCAACAAATCGCAAGCATATCTTGATTAAACTTTATAATGAAACGATCCACGTGATTTCAATCGTATTTTCCTTTTCCACTTCTCTCTCTCTCTCACACACACACACATCATATTTCATAAATTGAAGAAACCTGGCAATCTGTCATTACCATCCTTATCTTCCTTACTTTAATCACAAGTTTTCGAACAAGATGCTCCTCACCGTCCGTTCAAATAACAAAGCTGTGCCGAGTACTGTTCCAAAAATAACAGATCCTGTATAATCATTCGAGTCTAATTACCTACGATCACATTTCGCGAAACGCGACCAACCAACCTCGGCCTATCCGTGTCTGAACGAATGGCACAAATTACCCATTATCGCGCGAATCGTTGTGTAACCGAACCTGATCGAATCGCGGCACGGCGATAAATTCAAGCGCGTAGTCAAGCAGCCGTACAAAATTAGCTAGAGGTTGCCATTACCTGCATAATTACCGGATCAGCTTTGATACGAATTTTCACCGGCAAATTGCATCTGCTTCGCTTTGGGCGAGAAAATGGCTCCTGTTCTCGGTTACACGCGGTATAATTAGCAATATCGAAGGTAGTTGTACAGTCGACAGTATGCGTTGACAAGTATTTTTCTATCCGAGCGAACGTTTATTATATTCGAGAAAAACACTTCCGCTTCTGTTTTTCGTTTGAATTGCGTTTCATCGACGATAAAACTGACGGGAATAGACACCTAGTGCAAATATTAAAAAAAAAAGAAGAGAAAAATACAGGTATTGCAATCGTTATTGGCTCGATTTGATTTTTAGTTTTTCATATTTAGAATTATAAGAATGTTATACAGAATGTGTAAGAATTCTGGAAACGATATTTTCCTTTGCAAGAACGTTTCTTAATTAATTGACAAAAATCAAAAAATTATATAGAATACAATATACGTGTATGCATAATACCTTAATCGCGTTCATCGTTCATTCCATGTTCAAATCTCATATTTTGAACGTAATAACGTGATTTCATAATATTCGCGCTATTTATTTTTCTTTTTTTTTTTCGTTGAAAATGAAATATACGCACGCCAATTATTCGAATTGGACGGAAAAGGATATCGGTTCGTTACGCGATTCGATTCGCAGGGAAGAAATCGGTTTTGCGCGTCAGGGACGTTTTCGATTTTCGTTTTATCGCGCTCCCAATTAAAATTGCTTGTTAGACAACAACAAACCGGAAAACTTTAACCATCGTTATCTCGAAATAGTTTTCGGGAAGCGCGCTCGTAGCCCGTAGCCGAGGCTGAATCGTGGCAACTATTCTATCAGGAACTTTACGCTTAAGATAGTGATGCTTTAAGCGATTAGGCCGCGAACATTAACGATATTCAAAACGGCCAGACCGCTAGAGTGCTGCATTACAGTTAATAATGCACCCGGATAGCTGTGTAAGCTCGTTAAAGATCACTTGCTACGTCATAATTATATTTTCTAAGCGTTTTCGTTTGTTCTCCTTTTTTTTCGAGTTACATCTTTGAAACTTAGATGTAAGTCGCATGGTTGCATTAGAAAAAAATGTATATTTGATAAATTTTCAAATTACAAGCATTATTCTCAGTTCATTGGAGAGATTCATTTGAGACTAAAATTCGAAAATATCTCTATTTCGAAATCATTGTTTCAAAGTAATTTCACGGTCCGTCAAATTTCAAATCTAAATTCTCGATACTGCAATATCCCGATATACCAAATATTCCGGAATTCCAATATTCCGAAAGGAATAATCATCGTCTTCCAATTAATAATCTTGCTATCACTTCCGTCCAAGAGGGTTCGATTCGCCTTCTCCAAGTACAGGTTACTCGGTCAGGATTTGAACTTCGGCCAACCGTGTCCCTGGTAGATTCGTAGACGTCACGAACGTCATCATAGATTCACGGTCGCAAAACCACCAACCATAATTTGTCAACGGAAGGACGGCTTCGTTTAACCCGGAACGTAACTTTCCATTGTTCGACGAACAATCGCGAACAGTTGGAGGGAAATGTTCGTGTCATCCTTGCGATTCCCCTTAATTCACGACTGAGAATCCTCTTCCTTTTTCCAAGAATAATAAATTTACTATTTCTTCTTTTTTTTTTTTTTTCTTACCATAATATCATCCCAACTATATAATCCGAGCATAAACTCAAGATATTAAAGAAAATTAAAAAGAAAAAAGAGATATTAAAGAAGATTATTCGTCGCAAATTAATCGATGATGATATCTTGGAATTAAATTGTCACAAATTTCGTCACAATATTCTCCGTCGACTGGACTTTCGATTGAACTTCTAATTATTCATCTAATCCTTAAACATATACACTCGTATACCCAATCATCCCTTCTCGATACGCTGTCCAATATTTTCCACGGGCAAATAAGTTTCTCAATTTACCAAATACAATCTCGAAGCAAGTGTGGCGCGGCACGGAAAGGCACACTTTCCATAATTCCGCGCCGTGTTTGCATTTACACACGACGGTATTCGCGGCGTTCGTTAATAAACACAGGATCCCTCTCAGAGCCAGGCAGAGAGGGACAGTGCGATTAAACATATCGTTATAATGGCTTATTACGTTACCGGGACGGTCGATCGATGCCCACAATTCCGCGAAATTAATTTCCCCCTTCTGCGCGATAAACCTACTACCCTCCTCTCTCCTCTCTCTCTCTCGCTCTCTCTATTCGCGTCGATACGAAACATTCGCAGCAACCATTCGCAAGATACTTATCGATAACGGAACGGAATTGTTGCGTATCAATTTGCGCGGATACGTTTTTGTCGCGATCAGCTCGGTTTCGAAACGGTTCGCACCACCACCGACAAACCTCTAATTACGCGGTGGTGCAATTAGGTCGGTCGCACGCGGCTCGACCAGTATCCCGCTTTGCATATTTCGTGCCAATTCCAAGATTTTTTTCTCCCTCCTGGGAAAAAGATGTCTCGATTGTACGTGTTGACCGTGTGTATATATATATATATATATATTCTCCGTTTTAATGCCAGATACATGTGCGAGCAGATATGCATTTTTCGGAAAATAGTTGGCGAGGATGTCGCGGTTCACCGGTTTCAGATCGCGAGGATGATAACGGAGAATGCATTGGTTACTGTGTTATAGAATAGTGAATATGTATGAGGTATAGGAAAGAGTAAATTGGTGGAAGATTCTTTTTTTCTCTCTCTCTTTCTCTCTCCTTTTTTTCTCCCAATGTTTGCATTGCGGTTTGGTTCGAATCGGTTTGGTTTTTGGGCGTGATTGATTTTAGAATTGATCTTTATGATTTTTTTATATTCGGACGAATATATTTTTGTGGTTGTCGGGGGAAAAATATGTAATTATGCAAGGGAGAATTTTTTAATAGCATCGATTTTTATTGTTAAATTAATTTTATATTACTTGTGTTATTGTAAAAAATGTATTATAGTTTCGAAATATATTTTGATTGGGGTAAATCCTAACGAAAAACGTTAATTAAATTAGTGGAATAATATAAAGAAAGAAAGAATAGCCGGTTAACGTATCAATTATAAATTCGAATAAATTCACTTTTTTCCCCGCTGAAAAAAATCCCGATTTCGATAAAATACGAGAAACGAGATAATAAGTCATAAGTGGTGAACGTGAAAATCTCAATTTACACGAAAATGGCTTGAACGTGACAAATTATCCCTAATTTCGCGAAATTAAGTGATTTCGTCGCAAATTGCACTTTTCAATTTTGAAAATTTTACCGAGATTTCATTATTCCCCGCGAGAATAATGCGATGGTTTTGATGAGTGTTATCGCAAAGCCCGCGAGAAAGGAGGGAGGGAAAAAAAAAAAAAAAAAAATAGCTGCAACGTTCGAAAGCAAGCAAGTTAATCTGAGAATTTCCTCGTCCCATTGCACCATTTCTTTTTTCTTTTTCTCTTTACGCCAATTACGTCATAGGCTCCCATCGGAACGTCATCGTGACGTGAACATCGTTTCTCCTGGACCGTCGTTCCACTCCGTTTTCAATTGGATCTTTTCCAACGATATCGCGATAGAATTAAGGCACCGATGGAATTTTCTCCCCCCACGCCCCTTTTCACATGCGACATCGTATAAAGCAGACGCTCTTTGAACGCCTTTCTCGTCGAACAATCGTGGGAATATCGCGACAGATTTTTCCTCCATTTTCCTTTGGAACGAAAGAGAAAAATAAGATTCCTCGCGCACGTTAAATCTATTTTTCGTAGATGCGATTCAGCTTTGCCGATGCTGTGGATGACTTTTCATGTGTCACACGTAGCTTAAATACTTACGATTTTCATATAATTGATGAGCGAATACCCATGAGGCCAGGTATCGGTTGACTCGCACGAGAGTGGCTTGATGTCGATCTGCTGGGACGTATCCAAATCGTGCAACGCTTTCGCGAATAGGTGCACAGCGTCGTACATTAACGATGTTTCAGTCTAGAAGACAAGTTTCAGTCTTTGAGACAAATAATAAAAGGGAATAATTTAATAGCTTAAGGATGAAATAAAATGAACAATCAGGAAACATTTCTCAATTTGATCAATTTCATAAGCTTTATCAACGTTTAATTTTCGTCTTTGTTTCCATGGCATTTAAATTGTTTCTCGAAGCGTGAATTAAAAAAGCCACTTCACGTTATCGCTCCGTTTCGGATATAGGCAATATTTTCACAGGATTTTACGAGACCATTCTACAGTCATTTATCTTTATAA
Source organism: Apis mellifera (assembly GCF_003254395.2). Taxonomy (NCBI): domain Eukaryota; kingdom Metazoa; phylum Arthropoda; class Insecta; order Hymenoptera; family Apidae; genus Apis; species Apis mellifera. The sequence goes on from NC_037638.1 coordinate 23,489,066, forward strand.
TAGATCTGGAAAATCACATTTGTTTCGCGCGCATGTACAACGTGATCTGATAGTTAAGGGAAAATTAGTCTAAGTTGAAAATTTATACTATTTTCTTCTTTCTTTTTTTTTGATATTTATAGTCTTACTGTATAATATGGATTAATAATTCTTACCTTTATGCAGGTGAGGTTGTTCTGCTCCACGTAAACATGAAACAAAATATTAACAAATATAATAAAATACGAAATATTAATTTTTAAAAAAAATTGCATACAAAATCTTAATTTCACAACTATTATTGTAGAATTATAACTAAAAATTCATAATAAATATTAATTTTTTTACGAAAACCATTCGATTATTTTAAAATTATAAAAAGTATTTGTATTTGTTTCTTTAATAAATCTATATCATTGTAAAAAAACAGTTAAGACATTTTCTCTCGTTCAATTATACTATTGTTAAAAAATTTCGCGTCAAAACTAACCACTAGTTTTTATAATGTTGAAGAATGAGAAACATATTTCATTGGGAATAAATCGAAAAAAATGTTAGAAATAAACGATTGTTAATGTTTTTCGCGCATTCGATCGAGGATTAATTGCCTTTCGATGCGAGTAATCGTGAGTAGAATGCGGCAAATGAGAACGTTTATCATGGAAAATGATCACGAATCGTGGGATAAATACGACGAATAACAGACATTTCCTGCCTGTACTTAGAATTGTCGATAGCAACACGCGCGTACTAATTTATCAGTAATTCGACAAGATACTCTGATCAATTGTCACGTGCACGCGATCCTATTTAATTAATTAATGCGATTTTGTTAAATTGGCGTCCCTGATATCCGAGTAGACGCGAAAATCGAAACTTTCTAAAAATTATGTATTTATAATGACATCGATTTATATATATGGTCGTTGAGCTGCAATTTGATGCGACATTTGCATTTGAAATTAATAATTTGTAGGAGACAGAATTCAAATAAATCAAATCAATTGTTATTATTTTTTTTTTGACAATATTCATTTTGTTACGATACTTAATTCAATCATTTTTATTTCGATATTATTACGAGACACTTTATACACACTCGCTATTTCTTTATTATTACAAACACTGTTACAAACTACTACTATTTTCCTTTGACACCATGTTAGGTACCGCTTCGAGGAACGAGTTGCTTGAATTTAAACATGACGTCAAATTAAATAACTCGTCTTGCGAGCACAATCGACTAAAAGACAAGCAACTTGACTTGGCGAAGAACATGGCGAAGTCAAATAAGCCTTGATTAACTTGAACGACGAATGTAATAAAAATATGCAAAAATGTTGGAAATGGAAAGAACCTTAAAACTGTAAAACTGTGTAGTTACCACATCGGTAAGTTCTTTTGTCAAGCGAGTATCGACGTTACACAAAAGTACCAATAACCGATGGTCATAAAGGAAATTCGCGGAACACAGTCGAAGGGCAAATTGAATTTGGCGGGCGTCGATACACCGTCGATCGGTGAATAGTGTCGAGGGGTGAATCGAGCTCTAACCGGCGTGGAAGCTTCCACGAATTGTTCGATAAAAAGGGACGAGGATTTTTATCGAAACAATACACGCACGAAATGCACGCGGATTGCTTATTATCGGATTCCATTCGGTTCAATCGGTTGGCCTACGCCGTCACTCTGGCAGCTTCTTTTTTATCGATCGAGCGATCTAAATTCCGATCAACTTTTCCAGATCCGTCTTTGTTCGCGAGCATAAGTGGCCTCGAGATTTATGCCATGTATTCGGAGAAAATCTTTCGTTATTAACGGTCACTGAACCCCATTAAACCAAATAAAAAAATTCTAGGATGATGCTAGATGGCTGCTTTTGATGTTTAAACTGTATATATATATTAATCTATCCTAGCCTAGTAGAAATGTAACGTGACTTTAAATCGAAGGATAATATATTTCAGACACGATTGACTCAGTCCAGCATTATTTTACGATCGAGAAAATTTACGATTTATCTCTGATTATCATCGAATTTTTGTACGATATTAACCAATTTCGAGGGATTTCCTCGAACTTGAGGATCTTTTATTAAAAATTAAGGAAAAATCTAATTAAAACTTCGCTAGGAACGATACTTCGTGATACCTTGATCGTCTGATACAACAAATGGATAGTTTCTTTGTAACAACGTATCTGACACGATCATCTACATTACGAGAGACCCAGCTCTCGTACAGACACGCGTATCCCACTTGTAATACACTTATCGTTAAGAAAATACACCACTTGTTACGATATCTGTCGAAGAGCATTCTACATACGCTTATCGAGTATCACCACAACAGTATCGCGAGCGCGAACAGCCTCTACCCGATTAATTTTCAACGATACTTATCTCGACTCTCTGGTCATTGAATTATACATTCGCAAAATAATTACAATGCGAGAAACAATTCTCGCGAATTAATTTTCCGAGACTATTCAATTATTTCGTCGAGATGGATCGACTTATCCCGATGAAAGGGTTGAAATATATACGAGTTCAAAAACAATTTCTACTTTTCCGAAAGAAAATTGTTTTCCTTTTATTCGACAAAGTATCGTAACTGGTTACCAAGCAAGCGTCCGCCTCCTTCCAACCGCGATCTCTCCTCTTTCGACGCTCCAAGATCGGTCACGTACCATCATTTACTCACATCCGCTCAATTTTCCCGCATCCATGTGCACGTATTTACATACTCGTCGGCGCTCGCCTAGCCGGCGACTCGTACGGAATCGCTAATACCCTCTCTCCCCCCTCCCCCCCTTTCGCTGCAGCAACCTTCGTTGCTCCTTTTCATCCACGATCTCCGATCCTCTTCCATCTATCCTTCTCTCGATCCATTTCCACCCTTCTCTCTCTTCCTCTCTCTCCTCCTCCCTTAGTCTCACGAGTAACAACTTTCTGTTACCGTGTAATTGAACTGAATTACAGCGAACAATAATCGCGATTTCGTATTCGCCGAACCATTCGCCCTGTTTCTCCACGCCGATCGAAATCCTCTTCGAATCCTCTTCGAATCGTGAAATTAGAACGGTTTTTTTTATTATATTTTCTTCTTATTATCATTCTTTCACTTTTTCTTCTTCTTCTTCTTCTTCTTCTACTTCTTCTTTCTTTTTCTCGTTTTTTCGAACGGATCTTTAAATCAGAGGCAGCGTGGAAAGGATCTCTCTCGCGAGATAAATCGGGTTAATTGTACGTGGAAAGAATACAAACTTCTTTGGTTCTCTCTCGTCACGGGTGGAACTCTCTCCACGAGCGGCAACTTTCTCGAATGTTCAATGAATAAATCAGTCCAGTTATGAGGAGTAGCTCTTTAACCCGAGACAAGTTCGTCCGAGGACTTCCCCTTGAACATCCTTTTTCGCGGAGTTTTCCACGGCGGCCTGGCCCTCTTGCCAGCAATAATGGACGAGATGTCGGGCCGGTGCAAATTATTTCCTCTTTTCTCGCAACGATGAATTTCAATCGCAACGATTCTCGAGCGGAGTCGAACAGTTGATGAGTGTTGATCGACGTTCTTTCTCTCCTCTTGTGCGATTGAAGGAGAGATATAGAAAATCCATACTTAAAGAAACTGGATCTCCTCTCCATTAAAATTTGATACAAAAAGAGAACAAAATCCGTCGAAACCTAGAAATTAAAATTAATAAGAAAATTGAATTGATTTTGGAAGAGCAAAGAACGACTTCTTATATCTCTATCTTCGAAAAAAATTACCCTATTTCTCTTCCATCCCGCTAAACGCGACCCGTAATAAATTCTTTCGAGGAAGAATACCCAGCCTTCGATTGCCTTTTCCCATAAGAAGAAGAAGAAGTCTTTGTAAGTGACCGCGACGTGGGGTCTTTTTATCGCGGCTTCCGGGTGCGTGGCATGAATCGATATCTACCGCTGTCCCGTTGACAAAAGGACGATTCCTTTTCGAGAAAGGAGAATAAACCCGATTCACTCGTCGAAAACGAGATTGTCCTCTTCGAGGAAGGAGCGATTGCCGAAATTTTTTAACGAAGTTTTGGACGTTTGGAGACAAAAAGAAAGGAAGAAGAAAAGAGAAAGGGAGAAGGGAGAGAAAAAGGGCATCCTCAAGTGCGCGGCCATCGGTGACTAGAGACTTCCGTGGGGGGTCGTTTTCTTCGCGTTATGAACGGGTCAGGGATCAAACAAACGTGCCTCCACGGGGGAAAGAAATGAATGGAGGGTATAGGAAAAGGCAGAAAGGCCGTAGGTAAAAAGATATAAAGCTCGGCAACCTTAGAATCCCCCGGGGTGCCTTCCAGCGGTTCCAGAGAGCCTCCATTATTTAACCCCTCTCTCACACTAGCAGCCAGGCTCCGGTGATCTCGTTCAATTGTTTGCGCTTTCATAGGTGAACCTGTGTGATCTTATTTTCCGCGTTTCCATCGCCGATGCCCGGCCTTATCCAAAAGGGACCCCTCCCTATCGAGTTGGGATACCTTCGGGGTATTCGTCTAATTGAACAAAGAGTGATTTATTTATATATATACGAAATTTTTGTTTTTCCATAATTTTGGATAAGATTTAACTTCATCTACGGAAATATACACGTATCTTCTCTTCTCGTTTCGTGATCGCGAGATATCGTTATCGAATCTTTCAATCGAAGAAAAATTTATATATATTGTTTTATATAGATATAAAGTGATAAAATTTGTAAGTTTGGATAAAATCCTATTTTCCTTAATTGCGAAGCTCGAAGTGACGTGTGAACAAAATTAGATTTCGAAGAGAAACGTTAAGATCGTTGCATCAAATCCGCCTCGGTGTATCTAGACTCGGTTGCAAAAAAAAAAAAAGAAAAAAAGTTTGGCTTGGAAGTTTGCGAGAACGTGCGAGAGCGCCGATGCAATTTAACCTTTTTAAGGTGGTGGAACGTTGGCGTTGCTCGCGACAGATGTTGCTTCCCACCGGGATGCCGAACGTCCAAATCCGCTGCTCAACTTTTCCGCGGTTCATGCCAGATGCGCGCAATGATATAATCTGCCTTCGTGATGCCGGCTCACGATTCGTCCGAACAACCGCCAATTAACTGCGTAATCCGGAACTTGTTTGCGTTCCGCGCCTGATAGTTGGAAGAAGAAATATCCTGTGGGTTGCGACGAAAATGAAACTCGTATGGAAGGGAATAATATAATTTAAAACTGGAATAATATAATTTATTATATTTATCAATTTATATAATTGGTTAAAAAAAAAGTTAGAGAGAAATTTTATTTATAGTTGGAAAGCGATGAAAGAGGATATAAGTGTGAACTATTAAATTTTTATTTATGTTTTTACGAGAAGAATTGTCTCGAAAGAAATTTTTATCATCGAATAAAACAACGGGTAAAATATCTCTTTTATATGTATATAAAGGACAAATTTTAAAATGTTTTTTTATTTTTTTTCTTTTTTTTTTTACGAAGTAGAAAATTCTCTCGATAAAATGTGAAATAAAATGTCGAATAGGGGAGCCACCATTCTTTCACGGACAATTGTATCATCGATCGATTTTAGTAATTCTCCTCGTCGCATTTCACCAATCGAAGCAAACAGAGAAAATAGGGGCTATCTAATGGGAGTACAAGCGCATGTGTACATACGTATATGTATATGTATATATATATATATTACACATTCGCACACGTACGCGTAATACGATGTCATTTCGTTAGCGGATTTATATGTGGCAGAGTGAGGAACACATTAAGAGGAAGTAGGTAAATTGCATAGGCAATTTCCGCAGCGAAACTCTCACGATCAATCGAGTACTGCAATTGGTTACTAGAATTTGGAATTTGGTCCACAGAAGCAACGCTTTATTCTTTTTTCCTTAATTTTTCATTTTCAAATTATAAAGTATTTCGTATACGTCGAATATAAAAATTTTATTGCATTTTTGCAATTTCCTACATAAAAAAAGAAATTTTTCTTCGTCGTTACTAACGAAAAAATAAAATAAACGAAGAATGAATCGCTAAATCCCTCTCGATAGAATTATCGCAATTTCTCAAGGAGAAGAAAGTCTTCTTACCACTTATTCTTCCGACGATAAAGAATCGAATTCGAAAATTCAATTGTCATTTCATCTTACCGATACTTCCACTCTTCTTGTACAACATCCCCTTGTACACTTTACGAGAAACTCAATTTCCCACGACGCCAACCTTTCAACGCGTAATATCGTATTACAATACATATATATATATATTCGAAAGATCCAATCGACTTATTCTCGGTCAAATGTGAGCGAGGTGGAGAGGAGGAGGAGGAAGAGAAGATGTGGGGCCCGTCTCGAAGAAGAAGGATCGATGCTGCTGTCAAAGGTGGTTTACGCGAAGAATGCAAAATTAGAGAGAGAGTTATTACAGAGGTATTATATAGGTCTGATGTAAAGCGGGCAGCGGCAGTTTCGATTCGCGATCTTCTCATTTGCATGCATACGGGCGGGCCTGATGAGTTCGAGCAGGCTCGTTCAACGAGAAAATTACATCGACACCGCAACCCTGTAACTGTTAAAATCCTTCGCGTTGACGACGTGTCGCGACGCTAATTAAGTTTGCACGCGTGCAAATTTTGCGCTTCCGCGGGGAAAACAAACAAACCCCTCTCCCTTCTCCTCCTCCTCCCCCGACAATGTCGAATCTCCGCGCTTCTGTTAATGTTCACGTTTGAGAGGGAGTTAAAATCGATCTGATAACATTGCGCCTTGAAAGCAAACGGAAAATTAATAAGGGAGTGCTCGAATAAGGAGAAAATATGAATTTTTTATTATTTATTACAATTTATTATTTCAAACGAATTTTTAAAGTAGGAAGAACGATTGAAATCCAATTCTATATGCGTCCAATATTGTTAATAAAGAATCATTAATGTCGGGATTATAGATTATATTTAATGAGAAATTTTTTAAACACCTTCTTCATTTTTACACGATCAATCGTGTACGTGATTAAAGAAGCTCAGATCTGCAAACGTAATTAATTAAATCATTATTGGATTCAAATAGATATAATACGTACGTATATTATATCGAAAAGAGTAGATCGTTTATATATAATTACTAACGTCATATTTCAACAATTCGACTAATGGGAAGTAATAAATTAATGATAGAAACTGATTTGATAAAAATTGAATAACCATGGGAATTAGTTGTAACGCGAATTCGAGAGGGAGCCGGGTGGAATACGATACACGTGGAATATTCGAAAATCAGTAACACGGTTAATCGCAACGACTGTGCGTCTAATTAATACGTAATACGAAGCGACGTACATGTATATAATATTTCATCCTACCTTGTTGGAGCTCTGCCCCATATCGAGCTCACGATTATAACGCTTCTCCCCGTAGATCCAATCTTGCACGACTTTTTGTATATCCTGTTTCTCCGGGTCCACTAATCGAAAGGCAGTGATATTGGTCCCGCCGTGCTTGAATTCCTCGAGATCGACGCTGTGTAAATCCTGGACACAAGGAATACTCGGTTCACTTTATGAATCTCTCGAATCGATCGATCGCCCCCGACCTTTCTTTCTTTCTTTCTTTTTTTTTTTTTTTGCATGCTGTTCGACCAAGAATTTTTTATTACCATCGCGCTACGAACGTTTAATATCACGACGTCCATCGACGTTTATCAGAAATACTGAGATTTATAGAACGCTCTATATGTATCCGGGAGTGGAAAAAAATTGTCGTATATCTTGCACATCGAATTATTGGTTTGAAAACGAAGGCAATTTATGTGGAACGTTTTTATATCATATGGGAGAGGAGGGGAGGAACAATCATTGCGTTTCGAAGATAAAAATTAACATTGGCCCTTAAAAAAATATAAACTGTTTTGAAAGAATGGAATTTTACATGTACAAGAGTCATGATTAATTCTAGAAAATTTTTCAAAAAATTATTCCTTTCTTTTGTCCTCTTTATTTATTGTCATTTCCTTTTCCTCTCTTCGCTCCATTTCGCTATCCGCATATAATAAGCTCTACTCCAAAATACCGTGAAAATTCGATGTTTTTCTAAAGAGAAAGATAATGCAGAGATCGCTTAAAAGCAACGCGCATAACCATAAATTTTCAAGGGATCGTTTTAAAGCGAATCTTTAAATTATAACCATCCACGTGTAAAAATAGCCGGTCATCATCGACGATCCTCGGCCGACGATTGAATCGGTTTTCTCGCCGATGGTAGTCGAAACCGTCGAACACTCGTCTCCGAGGACAGATATTACTTGGACGCGCGCCGCGTCGCCTATCAACGGAAATAGAGATATCTCGAGATGCAAGGAATGGGGAGAGCGGTTTCTCCGCCTCTAAAGCTACATCTACATCGGTGGTGGTAGCGAGCGTGATTTAAAGTCGGTTCATCCTCAAAGCGCAACTCCGCCGCCGTTTACCTTTTCGAATGCTCAAGCAGCCAGCCACGGCCATTTATTATCCTTTGTCCTGTGTCCCATGCCCGGGATAGATAAGTTTCCCTATCCGCTGTCCCTTACAATCGAACAGCCTAGCGATACACGCGAGCCCGATCGATCCGCAAGGTGATCGATCATCGCCTCGCCTCCAAGGATGTTCCTTCGCTCTTCGCGTCGCGATATTGCTTCTGGCGATACACGACACTTCCTCTTCTTCGCCCCGGTCAATAAAAGGATTTACAAAGATTTCGTCGAACATTTTCTTTCGTATCTGAATCGGTTGAAGAAGAATCCTATTGTGAGAGAGGAAAAAAAAAATGGAAAATGATCGAGATTTTTATTTCAGATTAAAACGATTATTCGCACGATCGATTTCGTCGACTATTATCCCAATGTGAGCTAGAATTACATTCTAAATCTTGGTATACGTCAGGGGAATAGGGTCCATTGTCAAGCAACAATGCTTAACCACGACACACGACTTTCAGTAGACATCCATGACAAATTTTCTCTCCATAATCTAACCTCAACGCCTGCTAACTTCACGGCATAACCTCAAAATTATTAGAGTTTGAACCAACTAAAGAACCATTAACCATTCCATGGATAATTTAATCTCTTCCTCCCCCGTTTAATCCGGACGATTGAAAACAAGGCGAAGATTCGAGTCGAGAGGAGAGCGAGCGAAGAAGCTCGTAGTGAATTAACATCGGTCAACGAAGTGGGTCCACGCTGATTCTGGACGCGGAATTATGGCAGGATAGACGCGCAGACACGGTCTCGCATTTCGAAGCTACAAATTTCATCCTGACCCACCGAATCCTGCAACGCCGACGTATTATCGCATCCTGCTGGTCATTATGGTTATTATGCTTGTTACGGTTATGATGATTGTTATCATCGTTATAGTACCGGTTCCCATTAAGCTTCTTATTACGAACGCTTAGAGAAACGTAACGCCAACCCATCAACTCTTGACTCCTTATTACCGTCGAGTTATTTAATTCACATCCACCCCTCTTGTTCTTATTTTTTTTCTCAATTTCAAAGATTCGATTACGCGGTGCAAATTGGTTTCCATTATCAATTGATTAATTTTTCTTTTTTTTTTTAAGATATACGCTTAATAAGTTGATATCGATAAAATTGGAAACCGGAGAATTTTATCTTGAAGAATAGAGTCGCTGTCTGTTTTTCTCTCGTTTTATTTTAATCGTTATAAACGAACGAGAGTAGAGAGATACAAATTATGATTCGATTATTTAATTACTAGGTATTTATCGATTAATTGAATTATTTGATCGGTGTTATGCATTATTTTTCTTTGTATTAATTCCTCTTCAAAATAAACGAGTCTATTGTTCCGATGCAAATCGTTTCGTAATATAACACGATACATAATATATACGTAAAATCAATTTTCGTAACACAATTTGTGATTCTTTGTGCGATCAAAGTAATATTCAACGTTTTACTCGAATTGGCGTATCGCCCGCTTGCTTAAGCTCTTTATTTATTTATTTATTTGTTTGTTTTTTATCGCAGCATTGAAAAATAATTATCGGCACGATTCGCTCGATTTAAACGTTTAAAAATTTTAGATATATTTTGATCCTTCGTTTCGGATGATATTTAAATAAGATATTTTTCATACGAGCTAATCGTAATTACCTAATAAATTAATTCGTAACATCAAAGAGCACGCTTTCAAGCGTGAATCAATCGAAATGTAATTAATTTATTCGTGGCAACGTGCTCCTTCTCATTGTCATCGCGATGATTAGATCCCCCCCGATGTAACAGAATCACTATGACTTTATCGATAATATATATTGGTATATAATACTATACATGATACTGTGTTCAATGGACCCGTCATCAAAGCGCGATTACAGCTCATTGCATGAAACTTATTTACGCCAAGGGTTCCGATTATTAATCCATTACACGTAGCATCGTTTAACCACCTTTGTCCACCTTTGTTTCTCATCGTCCTTTGCAAAGCCTTGAATTATATACCGAAGAAATATACCTGATCCGCGTGTTAATAATAAGAATAGAATAAAGAAGAAACGACGAATTCGTTTATATATCTCTCAAAAATAAATTCTTCTCCGTTCTATAATAACAAGTAACGATCTCTCGAAAGACAGATAATTAATCTAATCGTCTCCACCGCCAAGTATCCTACTCATTGTTCAATTATAATCGTTTTATTATTCCCCGATCGACGGATAATGAACTGAATTTCGCATAATTGTTCCCTGATCGGCAGAGGACGCGCGCTAAATTTCAGCGAAATGTCAGCGATATGAAGTTGCAATTTCATTAGATCAAAATAGAATGGAACATCGATCGTCCGATTTAACGAGAACGTGGGATGAGATCCGCTCCATTGATGGAAAAATTCAAATAATTATTTCACTTTTATTTATACTTTTCTCCTTTCGAAACAGATATATTCGTATAATCGAACAGAAGTAAGAGAATTGTTTGGTTTAATTTCTCCACTCCTGGTATCCTAGTATCTCGAGCGCGATAATGCAATGCAACACGAGTATGCAAATTCAACGTCTCGTAAATATAGCTACGTCTGACTCTAACTAAACGAGTTGTAAAAAAAGAAAAAAAGAAAAAAATGATATTTCCTGGGGCGGAATTCGAATTGCTTTTCAATCCGCGTCGTTGAAGGCTCGATTCACAGACGCGGCGTCCGTCATTTGACGACGTGGCTAAATAGCACCGAAACCGCGACAAACGAAGAAAGGGGCGTGTTCCGTGGTTAGAGTTTTCGCGCGTTTCCGTGCATGAAAAGGATACCAAGGATGCGACTGTCGAGCGAACGTGGACGATCGATAGCTATCGTTCCCCTTGATTTACACCGACCCACGCGTATCACATACGTAATTCCCGCTTTTCTTGCCGCGAGACATCCTCACGGGTTAGATAAAAATGCCGCGTATACGGTTTGAATGCGAAACGCCGTGTTCTCGCGACGCGACGTGATGTCGTTGACGTGAAAAAAGAAGAAAAAAAAAAAAAAAAGAAGGAACGTTTCGATGGTTGTATTGCATATTATATACTCGCGCGAGTATATAATAAATTTAACTTAATATTTTTGGCCTATCTTGGTTGGAATTTTGATGTATCTGTCCTAATCTGGAAGGAAGATAGATTCGATAAACGAATTAATATTTGCGAGTAGATATAGACGTTGAAAAATCAACGAGGCAGTAACTCGTTATATTCTCGTGCGAGAAGAACAACGGGGTGTCGAGTTGGAAAATAAAAAATTGCTTTAATAAATTCCGTAAATGGCGAACGAGTCGGAAGTTGTTCTCTGTCATGAATTTTCCGTTTGAATTAACGGCCGCGTAAATTTGCCCCGGTGGATTTTTATTGGAGTGGCCGCTGTGATAATAAAGATCCCCTGGTATAATAAAGGGCAATTAAATTTTTTATTTATTTGTTTATTTATTTATTTATTTATTTTTTCAAGCACTCTACATCTAGCCCTCGACTCGATGACTCCGGAACATGGTTGATTAGAGAGAAAATAAAAGCTCAACGAGTTACTAATGAAGAGGCAAATTTCTGGCGAAAACGAAGTATCCTCTAATTGAAAAACAACCTATCGAAAGTCGCGTTTTTCCTCCCCTCGCGTTTTTTTCGTTCAACTTTATTTCGTTTTGCGTTCAATCAACGTCGAAAAAAAAAAAAAAGAAAAAAAGAAAATCCTCTCGATTCCGATTAATCATTGGAATCGTGATTAATACAGAAATTTATTCCAAGTAAATGAGAATCTTCGATGATATATATTACAATTCCTATCCCCCTTTCCTCCTCCCATAAATTTATCGTTCGAAGAACGTGGAATATATAACTCGATCACCCCATTGAAATTGAATACTATCGTCTTCCTTAATAGACCTTGTCGATCTACCTACCCAATAATTAGAATTTCATTAATTCTGTTTATCGTTAGGTAACGACTGCTGTCACCCGAAACGTTCATTCGTTTCCTCGAAGGAGATCAGGTTGATGGATGAAGATCCACGTTAAGAGACCAGTTAAAGGATATAAATGAGAAGAAATAGGTTCCGGAGAGGTCGACGTTTCCACTGTCGAGGCAACATTTTATTTGGCCATCCGAGTGTATTCCTGATATTCGTCATAATTAATTTCCTCGCTGTCCCCCGCGAGATGGGATAATACGCCCGTTTCGAATTTCTTTTTATAACTTTTATCAATTAATACCGAATTCCACTTTGAACTGATCTTTCTTTCGTGACGGTTCTTTTGAAGGAAAAATACGCGACGCACTCGTGGGAATTAACTCCTCCTCCCACTAGTATTATCTGGCTCGAGTTAAACGATTTAACGAATCACGAATTACCGTTCGATTTTCATTCCCCTTTGATCTATGTTACACGATATTATCAACGCGACGAGAAAAGAGAAATTTATTCGACGCTGTGAACTTGCGTTTGACAATCTCGTTGTTTATAAATGGGATCCAATTTTAATAGCGTTCGATGGAAATATCGGGAACGAGAATCGTATCAAATTTCGATTAAATTTTTTTAATATCGGTATGTGCCTTGCGTCCCTTATTTTTCCCTCGATCGAAAAAATATTTAATTTTTAATATTATTATTACCACTCGATATTCAATAGGAAGTGTATCAAAGGCTCTAAAATTTTTTAACTCTAAATCTCGTGGCAATTATTTCTTTCCTATTTCGTATCCATAAAACAAGCGTGCACAACGGTTCAATCCGCTCACTCGATAATGAACAACGAGACGTTATTTTTTATTTTTATTTTTCCACGACCCCAGGGATCATCCTACAAATATTCCACAAATATTAAAATTGCGGTAAAATTGCTCACCAAACCTTCTCCCTGTTTCTGATTAATTTTTTTCTCAAAATCTAGCACCGCGAAGAATGACATTATAAATCTGGATATTCCTAAATAACGAGTTCACAGACAAGAGAACCGCGTTAAACTGTCTAACTACTCGATCGTTATCGATCGGTATCGCTTGTGCGTCGAGGCTCGAGTGTTATGGATGGAACAAGATCGACTCGTTTCTCCTTCTACTCTCGCGACAAATTATGCGATTACGGGTACGTTTATTACTGCGTGGTCGGCGAACGAGCAAAACGGAGTAAGAGAAAAAAAATCGATGGCCAAAAAAGGGTTGCTCCCTCGAAAGCCGTGACAAATCTTCGTCCCTTGTTCGGTGAACGCGAATCACCCCCGGAGGGTTAGAGGCATGGAAAGAATGTACTCAGTCCTCGGTCTGTCTGAACAAATACGGCCTCTAATTTACATTTTAATGGATCTAAATTGAAATCTGTTGGACGCTAGGCTTAAGATAAATCGTCGGGGAGGTTATTCAGGCTATTTACTTTTTATCCTTGCTTGCTGACTGGCGTGACCATGTTCGTGTCTGATTTCTTTCTTTTTTTTTTTTAGAAATTGCTTTTTCGAACGCGTGTCGAGGATATAATTATCGAGTAAGCAGGTGTAGGAAGGTGCAGAGAATATTAGGAAAAAAGATTTTAATTTCTCGTCGGGAAAAAAGATTATGAGTAAGATTAAGATTAAGATTTTAGTGAAAGTTATGATTTAAATGGAAATTCATAGCGTGTTTATTCTTTTTCATCGTGTTTCAGGAATTTTAATGTTATTATGATTCGTCCTTAAAGTAATTGATTATCAACAGTTAATGATTTAACCACTACGTAGTTGGTATGCATTAATGTTGAGTAAGTTCTGACAGCGTTATAGTAATTTATTAATAAGCCGCAGAGGAAGTTCGATAGGGCATTCAATGTTTAACAAGTTTCTAGTTTGCACGTTTTAATGAATTCAAATAATTAACAACCCCTGATATTATAAATTGTCGATAAAATTTTCTATATAACGTTTGCACAATCTTTAAAGCGTCGTATCAAACGCATCGAATCGATTATACTCTCGCAACTTTTAATTACGTTGTTAATTATCCTATCTATAAAATGTCAATCCCCTGTCTGGATGAGAGTAGGACGAAACAGAACGGAATTTTTTCGATAAAAAAATTAAAAGTTTCGCGTTGCAAATTTTTTAGAAAAATTGAAGAAGAGGGGGAGAAAACTTGGGAAAAAAGTGACGAAAGTATTCTCAGCGAAAACAACTTTTCGAGTATAAAATAATTATACGCCATTCGCTTGTTTTCGAGTTCGATGTCATCTGCAATTACCGGCTCTGAAAATGACCGGTGACGAGAGTAATTAAACGAGGGGAATATTCACGCGATATTAATTGCAATTAAAACCATAAAATCAGCGGCAGGCACGGATAAACATAATTTGCCGATTCTTATAACTCAGCGAGACGACTTATATACATCGGCGATTATTCAACCGGGTCAGCGATACCTCGAAGAAGCCCGACTAACCGTGGACAACGATAAATTGCTAATTACTTCGGAACGGCTCTCGAAAGCCCAGAAAATCTCTTCTCCCTTGGCTAAGCGTTTTTCACGGGGAATTGGATAAAGTTAAGCGAAAGCGATATTTTTGAAGCGTTAAAAACGTCAAGACAAATTGTAAATAATTTCTCTAGCCTATCTACTTATCAATTAAAACATACAATTATTTATAACGTAACAAATAATGCCGGTGAATGAAAACAATTAAATTGTTCTATAAAATTAACAAACAAACTTCGAAAGAAGAGGAGATCAAATTTTCTCTTTTCTTGGCCAAATTGCCATTCTACACCAATCGACTAATATTATTATCCTTGTACATATTGTCGCATATAACTCGAACCTCTCGCGGTTCTTCTTCTCCAAAAGAGAAGATCCGATCTCTCGATCGATGGCCTTCGAAATGGATGGATCGAAATCATTTGGCACGCAGGCCGGATAAACAAGATATCGGTCTTGATTTAGCGTAACGCAAGTTTATTTATGGAGCGAGGCTGATAAATGCGCGCGGCACGAATAAGAAATACCCTTGAGCGAACGAATTTTCCAATTACAAGCGAGCGACCCGCGAGAAACTAACCGCATCGGGAGAAATAATTGGTGGACGGTGGTGGTGTAGCGTGGACTTAGCGGAGAGCTGTTCTCTCCCGCCGACTCTTTTATCCCTCGTTTCTGATCGCGGCGTGAATCATTTTCTAAAGGCATCCACCGAATAATTGCGATCCCAACCTGGCCGGGGGACGAGGAGAGCCACAAATTGCCCCCTGTATTACGAGTAATTTATAATTATAAGCCACAAGGCGAACAATCTGCGCCGCCTGTTTTTCGACGCGCAACCTGTTATTTCAAGCTCTACTAAATACTTCTAGAACGACGCAGGAAAAGGAAATAGCTGCTGAAACTAACCGCGACTTATTCTTATGCCGCGTCCACATTGCAGCCGATCATTTTTCACGAGTTCTGCCTTGTCGCCAGAAATGAGATTCAACGTTTAAAATAGAGAAAAGTTTTCCACATATTGGAAAACTTGCGCATATTTTATGTACGAATTTTGTCATTGGTGATGGACAATCGTTTGTAAGTATGATAAAAAGATATATATTATTGGAAATCCCATTTGACTTCTGACATCGATTCAACGAGTAGCGAAAGTTTGGCGTTGCGTTTCGATCGATGTGAATGGAGCATTACCTCGCGCGAAAGTGAAAGGAGAAGGGATGCGAAGAAGAGGTCGTTCGGATGATCGAATTCGAACGTGTCTCTTATCCAATTAAGCGTTTCCTTTTGATTCAGCTGCGTTTAATATCAGTCAACCCGATACTGGACAATTAAGGAATGATAGGATGTAATCAAACGATGATAACGCGACGATGAATGCCGGTTTAAAACGAGATAGAAACTATTAAGTACGTGAGATCGCGTATGATGATATCGTTTCGGAAGAATTGATGAGTTTCGTTATGTTCTGCCATAAATCGTTGATCGCACTTTTACACGCGCACTTTTCCACGTCTTCTCCGCTCGATTCAAAAGATAGGGCTCGTCTGGAGCAACCCCACTTTTCACTCCGGTAATTACGGAAGATGAAGTAATTCAGTAAACCCGGCTAACAGTATCTTTTTGTCGAAGGGATCTCCGTAAAATGTTCTCTCGCTTTTCTCACAATTTGTCACAATGCGTTATTTCATTGTAAGAAAAGAAGTTAATTAACTTATATTGTGTGTTGCATCGTTTGAAAAAATACGCGATTTTTACGATTCTAATAAGATATGATATAAATGATTCAAAAAAAAATTACAAATCAGTCACTCTTTTATCAACTTATCTCTCGTTATCTCGCCTCGAGAATATCATCGAAACGGTCGTCTGTAAATATTCGAGAAGCAAAGGAGGAAGAATGATTTTGAAAAGGGAGCGAAACCTCGAGAAAAACTTTGATCGGCAAGGAAGTAGAAAGATTCTTATACAATTCCTATCTCGCAAACTGGGGAAACTAGCAGTAGTAGTGGTGGTGGTAATAGAATCTCGCGACACGGTATGTCGATTCGACGCGTCATCCATCCCTGGAAAATTTTATTCCCTTGCCCCGTTGCCTCTCAGTTACGCGCCATTGGGAGCGAGAAAAGTTTCGTAAGAAGGAATATATCGTCGATATAGGGTGCGACTCGATCGGTGCTGCCTCCAGCCATTTCTTGGCCAACACGTACCGATCATTTCACTCCTCGCGTACAATTTTCCCTTCCGTACAATCCGAGTCAACTAGAAACCCGTGCAAACTACCCGAGAAACCTTCAGGATATTCCCTTTCTCTCTGCAGCAACTGCAAAGAGGATAGAGGGTCTCTCACGTGCATTAATGCAGGAACGTGATCGAGGAAATCGAACGGGGGAATCGTGTTCCGTGTAAACACACACGCGATCACCTACAACACGACCATCTCTCTCTCTCTCTCTCTCTTTTAAAAATGTGGAAAAATGCAGGCGTTTCGCCTCCAATTCTCCCTCAACGCAATTCCTTTTGTTTGTTAAAGTCCGTGTCTTACGTCTTAGATTTATTTCCCTTTTTCTCGGCCAGTCAATGTGTAAGGGGAAGTGAAACGAAAGGGGAGGAGGACCGTTAAGTAGCAACGAGAAGTCTGTGATTACTCTAACGATCCCTCTGATAGTTGGTTTTCAGGAAAATTAGAGTGAGATCTTTTGAGGATTAGCGCCGACAGGAAACGAGACATCACTAGTGTTACGGTAATGATAATTATTCCGATGTGCAAGTGCTACGTGTTTGGAGTAGTATTCGTTCCACGGATGACCTCGGACTTTTTCACAGAATCGAACGAAATATAAATAAAAAAAAAAAGAAAATTCCACGTCGAATATTTCTTCGTCGGTCGAAAATTCAAAATCGTTTCAAACATTTCAGAAATCAGATTAGGAAATTACGTGCATATTTTCAAACGAGGGGAAAGCTAGGCGAGATTTTTTTCCCCCCGAGAGAACGAAATTTCACGAAATTTGCAGCGATGCAACAGATCATTGTAAAACGCGAAAACACGTGTACAGGATAAAAGCGGGCAACTCGTCTCTCTCTCTTTCTCCCTCTCTCCTCTCGCGCTTTCTCATTTTCCTCAATTGTGAAAGAACAAGCCGCGCGATTCAGGATTAACAAAACGCGACCACGTTCTCCCTCAAAGTTCCATTAAACAAGGGATCGGGACGGTGTAAAAACTCGTGTGGAACATTTTCACAGAAATCGATTCGAAATCGACTCGTATCTTTCGTGTCTTGGATACACGTTACACGTCGATTCCTTTATAACTTTCCTCGACGTCCGCCTTCCCGTTTACCTCGGTTTATCGATTCCAATCACGAACGCCGCCGCCGCCGCCGCCGCCGCCGCCGCCCCCGCTCGAAAATCACGAGGAAAATTCGAGCGACGGCGAAACGAGGCGGCCCCGCGAAAATTAGTTTATACGCGTAGCCCGCGTGACAGTTCCAATTTCGGGGGTGGTCGGTCGGTGGTGGGTGGTAATAGCGGTTGATTTTCCAGTTGTTGGGAGAAAAGCGTACGTGACACAGGAGCCAGACATTAATTGCATTCTCATTTAATTAAAGGACTCACCAGAGAGGTGATGAGGTAGCTGTGATAGTCGCTCATCATCCCTATTTGCTGCGCCTGCTTCAACACGTCGTAAATCCTCTCCGTGGAGCAATCCAGTACAATGTGCGACTCGGCCGAGTTCTTTATCTGCTTCAGCAGCGGCCTGAAAACAGAAAGGGGAGGCATAGGGGTTACGTAACATTTTATTTTATTCGTTTCGCCGCGTCTCGGATACGCGTCGATTTCCGTTATTAAGCGTTTTTGACCGGGGTTTTCGCTCGAACCCTCTTTTGCTTTCGAGAGATATTTTTACTCTTCTTCTTCTTCTTCTTTCCCTCTTTTTTTTCACGCAGTTCAAGATATTACGTAATTTTCGAAACATGATGTTTCCGAGGAAACGATAATATTACGTCGTTTCGAGGGGGAAAGGGGTTGATAGAATATTCTATTGTATTCTCGTTCCCGTGGAACGGGATCCGTATATAGAGGGAGACGCGTTTCGTGTTTGCATGAATCAGGATAAAGATACATATTTTTCTTCTTCTTCTTCTTTCTTTTTTTCTTTTTTCCTTTCAATGTTTCGATCATCGACAAGATCGACGAGAATCGGAAGGAAATATATTTTTATCAAGGGAAAGACGAAGATCGGGATTAATCGGGAATCGGGCAATTGACCCGTTGGCAAACCAAGTTTTCACGCATTCGCTCGCAACGGGCCACCCCGCGGGATCGGGATAACTTCCGATTCCGGACCCCACGTACACTTGTGATCAAAATTTCATATCTCGAGTATCCTCTTTCCGACCTTCCGCTCGCCTCCGCTCATCCAATATGCACGATAATGCGAATCTCCTTATGCGCCCTGTGCAACTTGGACTGCCGTTCATTGCGCGAATTTTTCATGGGCCGCTGTATAATTCAGAGGGAAAGTCTCTTTCATGCGCCGTTCCAGAGCACCAACTCGCCCTCCTCGCGATGCCCACCGCCGACTTTTCGTCGAATCTTTCATACGACAATGAAAACGCGAAACGTTAGCAAACATTTGTACGTATGTCCAAGCAGTCGAATACGTACGAATCAAAACTCGAATTCTTGAGGGTAATTTCAAGAAAGGAATATTTCAAATTATTCCATCCGAGATTATAAAATCCAACGTTTTGAGTTTCGTTTCAAAGTATTACCCTTTTTCGTGGCGACAATTGGTGACAAGTTCACGATTATATATTTCTCAAAAAGGTGGTGGTGATGTAAGAGTTCATCTCGTCGCTAGTTACAAGTAAATAAAAAAAGAAGATAGAGGAAGAGTGGGGGAATATAAAAGCGCGGTTTTTATGGGGTGGAAAGTATAGAAGGGAGAATAGTTCATGATTGGCTGAATTTATAGGGGTGTATCGCGGCCTCGTGGGGCAATGTAAAGTGGTAAGCAAGATCTATTAGGTTGTGAGATGTTGAGCATCCGAGAGCGTTTTACGGCCCAAACTGCTCCTTTGTGCGATTCGTGACCTATTAATACGGCCATTAAGAAGTTTGAATAAGAATGATAAATCAGAGGTTGAGGAGAAGTTTCTTTGTGCCCGCTGGTATGTGCCCTTTACATAATCTTACAAAATTTAGAAGTAGAAATATGGCGGAGAACGACATTACGATGTCTCGTTTAAAGAATGATTTAAATTTGTTGAACGATATTGTTCTCAATTTATTTTTTCTTTTCCTTTTTTTTTTTTTTTAAATTATGGAATTATAGAAGAATGATCGTTGGAAATTATTTGCTCGCGTTTGTTACGAGACTGTAAAATAAATGTACACGAAATAAGGTGTATTAAACGATTTCGAAATTTCGTATGCATATAATATTCATCGAAATATCTAGTAAATGTATTTCGTTATTTTTCCCCTCTTTGATAGTGTAGCTATGCCAATAACGTAAATATACTGTTTTTCATCGTAATTCGATACAGTGCAATTACTTGCAAACTCTCCAATCATGTGGAAAATAAGAGATGATTGAACTTTTTGCGAAGTTATTCGTTGGTCGTTAAATACGAAGATAGATACGTAATAATCTGTAATAAAAACTGAATCGTATCCTGTATACATCTGCTGTCTATTTGTTTGCGTTTGTTTCCTGTTGTTGAGTATTTTTCAGTCGAAACGAGATATCGGCAATGTTACGATAATGTATGATTATAATAATTGTTAATTAAACGATGAAAGATAAACGTTGAAAAATTACTCGTCGATATGATAATTCGTCGTCGAATTCGAAACAAGATCTTTTTATTTCTAATTAACAAATCTATCGTTATTCAATGATTTTTAGAACGTTTATATTTCAAGAATTGAATAATCGCACAATTGAGATTAGAAACAATAGTCGGTCGATTTTCAATTTTAAAGCATTGTTTCATATATGATAAATTTGACGGAAATACATTTCGTACAAATGTTTCCAATTTTGTACAATAGTAGTTTCTACAATAATGTGATTTCTCTCGCGAGGGCCATAGAAGTTTCAAAAGCTTTATAAAAATTCGTTATTATTGTTTACGCGAGTTCCATTGTTGGGGAAAAATGTCCAAAGCCTCGGAAAAATGTGAAATGATAATAAAGAATTTTCAAGCAGGTTTTTTTCCGTCGCTTTGTAACCCCGTAAAAATATTGTCGGAGGAAACAAACGCATAACCGATGAGATAATGTATTTTGCCGTGACGTTTGACTACTAGTCGGAAATATTTGCGAATTGTTTCCTTCCACGGATTCAAATTCTAACGTGTAGATAAAATGTAGACTCGACATTGAATATATATATACACGTACTATAATTATGAATCGATTCAGTGTGATATAAGGTTGAATACGAATAAAATAAATTTCCATGATATGCATTTGCGCAATCTTGTTTGTTACCAATTCGATATGAATATTTCAATAATTCTATAAATCTGGGTAATTGCAAAATGGATTTTCAAAAATTCCAATTTAATAATATATACTCGTATAGTTCATTAATATTATAAAATTTACGGTTTGTTAATTTTGATACGTATCATGAATTATTCATTGATATTTCGAATCAAGAGATTGTCATACTGTATTACATTTTTACTATATTTAGTATCGTTTCTCGTTTCCTTCCTTCATCTCGATCAATCACGATTCTAAATCTTTAAAAATCTCCTCCTTTCCTCGCTTGATAAACGGAGGAATCTTTTATGATTAATTTCAATCAAGAATCTACTTCACATCTTGTTATCCAAGCATCCCAGAGTTAGACATTAATAAAGTAGTTAATTAAAAATTTCGAATTTCGTTCATTAGTTATTATAATCGATCCATTTCTTGTATAATCTCGTATAATTTACAATTATTCGCAATTATTATTATTGTTTTGAACGAATGAATTATTGAAGTAACTTATGGAAATACATTTTCCCCATCATCGAATGAAACCGTATAAATAAATCTCTCTTCAGAATTTCATCTACGGTCATAAATAACCGAAATCTCGAAACCGACGAAAAAATGTAATTGATTCAAACAACACCTCCCCAATTACTTCTTAAAACCGATCGCTCGAATCTCGCGAATTCCTCTCGATTCGTCCACCATATCCCATAACCTCGAAACGCAATACTACTCGAGAAAAAGAGAGAAAGAGAAGGAGAGAAAGAGAAAGAGAACTTAAGAAATTCCCTTTGAACTGTGTACGCGGGCCGTCAATTAGCCGGTGTCACGACGCGGTGTTACGGTTTAAAAATGCACGTCCACTTTGTGCACGCTGCGCTCGTTTAAGCATCGTCGTCCAACGTCGTCCTCTTTTCCTTATTCAACAGCGGTTTCACGCTATCCTGGCGGAATTGTCGCCAACCCCCGTGCGCGCACAGCCACCCCTGTGTCTCTCCGCGGAGTCACCCTGGCGCCGGCCTGACTATTGACTTCCTTCCTTCCTTCCTTCCTTCCTTTTTTTTCTTTTTTTTTTTTTTGGAATTTTCCTTGGAACGCGAGACTCCAGTTCTCTTCAGGAGGGAAGCTGCCAAATACCTCCGAAAACAGCCCCCGAACAACACGCAACGGATCGTTTCTCGCTTTACAATCCTCGAATCCTCGTAAAACGATGCGTCCTCGGGAAACGAGCGTATCTTGGGATTCTTAGACTCTTCCCCCTTCCTCCTCCTCTTCTTCTCCTCCTCGGTGAATCGATCGATTCTATCCAGACTGCAAACTTCTACGAGGAAAGAGGAGGAGAAGAAGGGAGGAGGAAAGATAATCCAACATCGCGGGCGCCCAACTTGTTCCACGCGATACCCGAAGAACGCACGGGTAGATATAAAGTTTGCATCGAGAATGATAAGGGATCGATACGATTTTACGGAAGAGGAGAAACGGAGTTTACACAGGTTTTCGATGCACTTGCTCCCTCCCTTCCTCCCTCGTCGTCCTTTCTCTCGATTCAGAGCTTTCCACTCCTTCTCCCTTTAATACTATCATCGAAAGCTTTAAGGAAAGGCTCGAACTAGGTCCTGCTACGGAGTATAGCGGAGCCGAGCAACGTCTCTTATTTCTTTTCACAGTGTCTCCACTTCCCTCCCATCTATTTCTCTTTCCTCCTCCTCGTCCTCTTCTCCTTTTTCTTTTCGGATACGTAGCTCTACCTTCTTCTGCCACTTTACTCGGCTCGTCACGGTTCTGGATGGCTTTCGAGATAGTCGTCCCTTCTGAGAGGATAGGCTGCCAACGAAAGATACCACCGCGGCGAATCGTCGGCGACAAGCAATTCTTGGAGAATTTTTTTAATCCGGATAGAAGAATCGACGGCTGTGAAAGAAGGATGATTGTATGAAAAATGGAATTTTTTTGTAATCGAAACGATAATTTTTTTTTTTTTTTTCTTTTAGAAAATTGTTGGAAATTAGTTTTCAAATTCGTCGGGATAATTAAAATTACATTTGACGAGAGAAGAAAGGTCAGTCCACATAATTACTTTCATTAGGTTATCTTTTCTTCCTTTATTCTCTTTTGTTGTTCCTTTTAGCTAATTAACCCTTGCACACATCGCTCTCTACCCTTTGTTCTCTCACGCAACCACGTTATCTTCTTTTCTTTCCCTCTATTTTTGTTTCGTGATGAACTTATGTCTACGAAAAAAAAAAAAACAAAGGAAAGAAAAAGACGTTCCTTTCAAAAAAAAAAAAAAAATTTACCAAACCAAATTCATAATTGCTCATTTCCCACCACCACTTTGCTAGCTTCCAAAGTCATTCCGCCTAGCATGAATCTAAATGAATCCACCGTACCTCGCTCCCACTAATTCCAACTCGGTACGAACTTCTTCGAATATCCCGAATTTGCACAAAATTTGCATCAGCATACTTCAACACACGTCACCTCGTTCGAACTCGTTCTACAAACCATTCTATCTCTCTAAACTCGCATTAATTCGTTCCAATCCTTTTCAAGACTTCCGTCCATCTTCTCGCAAATCCAAGAAATCGATCATCACGAATCAACAAAGGGTTGAAGAGCACATCCGTAAAAATGTGACGCATCCTTGAACCTGATCAATTCTTCTGGGTCGAAATATACACACGCGCGCGCGCGCGTTTCATCGTCCAATGAATTTTCTCTCAAAAATCTTCCATTACGCCTCAATAACTCGCAATATCATCCCGTTTGCACTCGCCTGTTAATTGTCCTAACGTTATTCACGATGAATTATTCACGAGCCACCACATTTCAATCATGCGTCGAGACACGAAACGTCGGGGGTTAGTATAGCAGGGTATGAAACCGACTATGGATACGTGAGATCTAACCGTGACGAAACTCGGTCACGCAACTCGGTCCGACGATTCTCAAATTCATCCCGTGCTAAACTTGCGAAGAGCGAAGTTAAATTTCGCGCATATTCGTCCCCAGAAATTTCTCTCGTTCGAAAACAATCGTTAGGACGGATCTCGGAAACGAATTCTTCCGTTTCTATATTTTTCTTTTGTTTCACGAGATCGATGCTCTTGAAATTCCACCCGTTATCAACGGAAAGTCAAATTTCAGACAATCGACGTCGCAACGAATTCTTTCTATTCTCGATGAAATTGAGAACTGGAAAGGAAAACTTTGAAAAATTTTCTAGGAAAATTCCAGATCATCGACAATTTCTCGACAAGTACATTTGCGATAAATTTGCATCGAGTTAAATTTCGCGCGAAACAATCGTTGCAGCGACGATCTCTTTCTTTCCTCTTCGAGGCGAATTCTTTCATGATGAAATCGACTGGTCGATGGAAAGCAAAACTTTCTGGAATTTTCTTAGAAAGAAAATCGACAAAAACTTATTGTCAAAAAAAAAAGAAAGAAAGAAAAAAAATTAAATTTCAACAATCGCAACAATCCACCGTGTTTGGTAGCGAAGTAGAAGTTTTCCAGGCGAATTCTTCTTTCAATATCGAGTCGCCTGCACTTTTCGGCGAAATCGATATTCGTCGGTGGGAGGCAAAACTTGGGGAGGGAAGGGAGGAAATATAGAATTACGGCGGAGAATGGATCGTGCAATTTTACGTAATGGAAAACGGTGGAGTTGGAGCAACGTTTAATCGTCTTCGATTGTCGGCCACGCTTGATATACGATTCGTTGCGGCCACATTTAAACTTCTTCCATGTCTTCCGTTCTTTTTTAATGCGCTCTCACCGTGGCTGGAACTCGGCCATAAGTAGATTCGGCCATAAATTCGAGTGACCAAGTGAACGTCGGCTAACGTCGGGGCGTTGGTCAAATTCGGGAATTTTGGAATTTGTAATGTTGGTCGAGAGGTAAAGTAAATTTTTTTTTTCCTTTTTTTCCTTTTTTTTTACATTTTTTTTTTTTTTTTTTTTTTAGGTGAACCATCGTGTAAAATGCAATTTTCCATAATACAATTTTTCAATTTATGTTTGCAATATGTCAGTGAATATATTATGATACGATAAATTTAAAGCGAGTTGGTTCTATCAGCAGAAATTCCGTTGCTTTATAATTCATCGCGTGTCACGATCCAATATTTACAATAATCCGAAACAATTTTCTGTCGTATTTTTTTTTTTTTTTTTTTTTTTTTTTTTTTTTTTTTTATTCTTCCGTCACATACCGTTAAACACATTTCTCGATAAAGGACAGATGGAATACGTGATTAATTCGTCAATAATGGAGAGAGCGAAAATTGAATCCTATACCAATATTTCAAATCCGTACGTTATTTTATCAAACTATATATAGAAATACGATAACTATTTCTCAAATCATTTTTCACTCGTTCGTCGTAATATTTTCACCTTGCCTTTAATATTTGATCAGAATTCAGATTTTTCCCTCCCCCATCATCGAAACTTCTATTATTTCCCTTCTGTTATTTAAAATTCTCGTTCAATTCGAAATCGTCGCAAGGGAAAAACATCGATACATCGGTCTGTATATTTCATTCGAACGATCCGTTAAACGGTTGACACTGTGGACGGTAATAAAACGTCGTCCAACTACAAAGAACTCTTTGGATTGACACGGAACAGGAGCGCAGGATCGAATAAAACACGACACGGAACTTCTCTCTCTCTCTCTTTCTCTCTCTCTCCCTCTCTCGTCGTTTAATTCCACCCGATCGAGCGTTCAACAGTTTCGCGGTTTGGCATCGATCTGACTAGTTGAAGCGTTATCAACGTCCTCTCGAGACGGGCACGAAGGGCTCGACAACAGGAAGGACGCGGGCTTAATTATATCGGGGACGAAGAATCCCCGACAAGAGCGAGTGGATCCACTCGAATATTTTAGCGAAAACTTTTCCGCCCTGGCCGTGAATCGAGAGGAGGAGGGGGAGGGAAGGAAAAAAAGGCCTCGAGACGAGGCGAGTCGAGTTTGAATAGGAATCGCTTTAGAAACTGATTCATCGAGAATTCTCGAGGAAAAGGTCTACTTGGACGGAAGTTGGAGGAAGTTGATTTTTACGTATAAGGGGGAACGTGACCGATCCGATATTTTTTGGATTAAGCACTCTTGTCTGCCGCGAAGCGGCTTTTAGTTTACTCGTTTTGTTTTGGCAAAAGTTTCCCTCCCTCGTTCAAACGTGCAACGAGAAATTCGTGGATAAATGATATGATCCTTGCTGGATTTAAATATCTCTTCATAAATGCGAATTTTTCGAATGTCAGCTCGATTTTACTAAAGATCACGTTTCCGTTTAAAATCTTTTTAGAGACATTGAACGAGAAAGATTCCAAAATACCGTTTGGATTCCAATTCTAGAAAATCCTAAGTAAAAATCTTGAGATTATCGATTTACATAAAATCCTATCTAATCCGAATTATAAATTGTGAACGCGTGCGAATCTCGAGATTTTATTTAAACGGATTTCCATAATAATTTTATCCGCGATATTACAAGAAATCGTAAAAAAAAAAAAAAAGAAAAGAAATTTAAATCCTTTTCCTGCGTGTATCCATGTGGTAAAAGGATAAATTTATCGATCATTTGTCTCGAAAACGATTCGAAACGGGAACGAGCCGCGATGAAGTTTATTTATCATCGAAAACATATCTCCTATTTATTTTCAATTAACTCGTTTACCGAGAATTACCACGTCACGTACCATTAACGATACGAACGTTCGCCCCTTGCCTTCTTCCTCCATCGATACTCGTTTCCTCCCCGTTCGATGAACAGAGATATCCTCCTATCTTCCGAGTGAAATTTATGCAAAACTTCTCACCGGCTAAATGAGCCGGTACGAGATTATCGACTGGCGCTAGGGAGCAAGTAGCAAGTAGCGTCTCCAATATCGGCCGGATTCTCACGTGCATGTCTGGTGGAAACTTAATTTCCGCTTTCTGACGCCTGCTAAGAATGACCGCTGTACGTTATCAAGTCGTACATGTATGTGTGTGTATGCGCGCGAAGATTTAAACGCTGACTCTTAAGATTTCCGATTGCAAAATAACGTTGCACGGTTGGAAATATCTGGTTCGAACGATTGGATATCGATTTTCGTTTGACCGGAAGCGAAGCCGCGCGAAAATCGCCGCGGAAATGAATCGGTGGATTGGTTTCTCCTCGCGTCTCGATGGAGGATTTCATTAATTATTCCGGGATCGAAACGAAAATCTCTGTTTCTAATCTATTCTCGAGATGGAAGGATTTCGTTTCGATGTTAAATGCGTTTTCGAAATTTGTGAAATATTTTTTTTAAATCTGTTTTATATAAGTCTACTTTTGATCACGAAACCTGCGACGAGCAAGGATTCTTTCGACAGAGGAGACTAATCGGATCGCGCGTGAAATAAACCGGATGATTCGACGCTCTGGATTCCCGACAAACAAGGAAACACCGTCCCTGTTGTTTCCACGGGATGAACCGTTCACGGTTCCATCCAGCTGGCATTAATTGTCCTCGCTGGCCTTCCCTTGTTTCACCCTTCATCGACGCGACCGTCCCCAACGGAGTTGGATAGAGGTTTCGGGACAACCGGATGGAGAAAATGAAAACAGTTGGACAGAGATAGGCTGAGTCCTAATCCTCGAGTAATCTTTGACTCGCTCAGAAATCAACGAAAGATAGTTCACCGTTTGAGTTAACAGCTTCGAATATTTCATATATGTTTTAACACTATTCTTTTCGATTTGTCATATATACGTTCGTGTCATCGTTCGATTTCCATTTCCAAATTTTCATTTCGAATCTATCGAACTTATCTGAATATCTTACAATAAGGAAAGAAAGAAAAGGATAATAAAAGAAGCAAGACCGTTCGTATCTTTACAGACACGCTTGAACAGACGTTCAGAAGCGGCGCAAGTTCTGGCAGAGTCGGTGATCAAGCGGACAACCACTTTCTCCCTCTCGCTCGACTTCGCTTCGACCAACTCGCAATTCTTGACGCGAATAAAACCGCGAGAACCAAGCGAATAAAATCCCCTGGGCGAACGTTTCCGTGGCATGGAAAAGGGATATTTATCTTCCCGGCCTGAAAGTTATGTAGGGGAGGGGAGAAAATTTTGTTCGCCAAAATTTGTTCCCTATTCCACAAGATGGAGGGAGAAGAAACTCTCTTTTTATTATCGAACACGTACGTTCCAATCCTTTCGTGTCCGTTCCAGAATCTTAATTCCGAGGGCGTCCCCGAATTTTCCACCCGAAACAAACAACGAACATGGTTTCTACACTAGATCATCACTATCCACCACGGATCTACTCGGGACGATGTTCTGCATGCTCGTAACTTTCGTGAGCCTCGAATCTTGCGCGCGATCACGTAACCGGATTCTTCTGTTTAGAGAGAACTCGAGATGGTGAAACGAATTGCGAAATTGCGGAATAGTGTTTTGAGCGAGTTGGAATAATTTCGTTTAGAGAAGACGTTTGGAGAACGTTCGTGAAGATGGCTGGAAATCTTGGAAATCTTTTGTTTTTAAAATTCTCGATTTTTCTTTCTTTCTTCTTTTTTTTTCTAATATTTCCCAAGATTAGTAAATCATTATCCTATTTTTATTGAATAGAATGAATCATATAGATATTGAGAGATTCTAAGCGAGAAAGTTAAAGCATTCGAAATTCTTCGAAATTATCTCGAGTACATATTTTTAACTTTATCATTTAAATTCTTTAAAGGTAATTACAATTATAGTCTATCTAGGTTATAATGAGCTGTATACAATTTTTAGTTATATATATATCTTTTAGCGAGTTTGCTTGTCGACAAATCCTTTCTACAACGCTCTACTTTGACGATATTCGTTTCAATCAATGTTCCCGAAGTTGGCGAGCTAGTTTCGATTGCATAGACCGGTCCGCGTATTTGCGAATGCAATTCGTAAAGTAATTAGATAGGGGGACTTCAAAGCACGTTACATGGAATTTTGATTTTCTCGTTAACACGAAATCTGAAATTTCAACATTTGTGATATTCACGTCAGAAACTTGGTCCAACTTAATTACAAATCAATTAGCACGTTAAAATTAATACACCTCGCTTGACAATATAAATTCCTTCAAAAAATCCTCCCCCTCCCCCCGCTCCATTTTCCAATATCATCCCCTCCCTCCAAAAAAAAACCCATCTTCGAGAATCAGTTCCAGCTCGTCGAATCCTTTCGTGAAAATGAAGACGAAATGACGCAAAGTGGCGGAAACTTTCGAGCGTAAAATTGCGGAAATTGTGGAACGATTTGTAAGTTGAATCCGAATAATGGTATTCGAAAGAGTTCGAATTAAATCCTCTCCCTCCCTCAAGGCAAGCCACGTGCAACCCTGTTTTCGCAAGAGTCACTGCGAGTTAGAAATTACAATCCCCTCCTCCGCCTCATAGTCATCCTTGCGCGAAAGCGGATTACCATTCGTAATCGCGCAAGAAAAATATGGGGCTTGGAAGAGGGGAGAGGGGTGCCGCTGCCAAGCCTAGATCGGACACGAGTAATTCGCGCGAAAGTAATGTTATTATTATTCGGCGCCCCGTTATCTCGACACTCGCGAAGGAACGACGCACGATGGGCTTAAGAAGGGCCAGGGACTCGCACGATATTTTCAACGAGCAACTTTTGAAAGAGAAACGTGATCACTTGCAGCAGCGATTGGACCGACATCTTCGCTTTGGAATGTCGGTCGAATGTCGGGGAACAATTTCTATACGCCGTTTTAATCTAATCTGGATAACTGGATACAGTTGGGTACAGAAATTGGAAACGGATTGTTCCGTTTGATCGAATGGTGAACGTTGTAAGTAGTGTGAAAATTTTTCTCGATATTTGTAATTCATTTTACAGAGGCATGAAATTAAAATAATACTACTTGCACAATATGTGAAAAATCACGAATGTAACTTTAACTTTTCGTGTAGAAAGTAGAGTGGAAAGAAAGTAGAAATTTTGTCATCGAAACTTATTCGGAGAATAGAGGAAATTATGAAGTAGATATTGAAGTCATTCTGTTATTTCGGTTGTCGAGATACAAGGATTCAAAGTTTCTATAGCGCTTGACATAGGCAGATGTTATGAATATATTACATCTTTCCAAGAATCGTGCGTTATGTTTTTCCAGGAATTGCGTCTGGACTTTGCGATAGATCAGTGAGACGAGATGCGAGCAAGCGAAAAGGACGAAGATAATAACCGATTAAAAATTATCTTTTCCTTTACACGACGATATCTCGGGAATCTGAACTCGTATCGAGATAAATCAAGAATAGTTTTAAAGGGTAAGGTTCTGCGTTTCTAATGACCTCTATTAGTTCATTCAAAAGTCATTATTTTCCGAATTATATAAGTTTATAATTCGCTTAATTTTAATCTAAACTTGGATATGTTTATTTCTGGAAAATTGCTTGTAACAAATTTAACGATAGTATGTTGAAGACTTTAAATTGATTTAAAAGTTATCCCAAGTTCTTTAAAATAAGATTTAAAAGTTAAAAAGTTAAAGCGCGATGGAAACAATTAAACTGATTCTAGAATTCAACAAGCAGAATTTAATTTTGCGAGTTGATGTTGTACATATTATCCAGTTTTATATTGTATGTAGATACAGGAAGCATGGTATAGTACGTTTCGTGACTGAATTGTATAATATTGTTATCCCTCCTGTGTACAACTCATCTTTCTTCTGTTACTTGTCCGTATTTTCGCTGTTTAATTTACATAATTAAAAGAGCAGGGGCAGCAGATAACTAGAGATCCATAAGATATATTACGAGGTTAGTTATTTTGCAAGCGAATCTCTGATGCCTACATAGCAAGCAAAAAATGTATAAGCTTCTTGAATATATCAAAAACTCACATTACTCGTCTGAAATTATACACACTTAACTTTAAGTATAAAAATAAAATAAAAGAAATAATAGAATTTTCGTTTCTCCTTTCTATTTATTTAAAATTATATTTTTTTTCCAATACCTTTTTTTTTTATCAAAATTATTCTTTCTCCTATGCTTTTTCTCTTTCGTTCTGTGTCAAATCTTTCGAATTCTTGCTGCCAATATTTTTACAAATTCATGGATCAGAGATCAGAAAATCAAACGAGCTTCGATTTTCACAATTTACCGTTGACTCAAGTAATTCAAGCCAGTAGACCATTGTAACGTAATGTTTGATATTTCAGAGTTCCTTCTGCCAACGTGTAATGTGATAAACGAGAGGGCCTGGTCTCGGTGTCGTCTTTATGCAGGTGCACGTGCCTCCGCTTAACTATGGCATAACTACTGGGTCGGCGAGCTTGTGACAAACTGCATCGTATAAATACATCGCGTGAATGCGTGCGGTTATTTTTTACCGGATAAGCTCTTTCGAGCACGGACGCTGTGTGACTGATAAAATTTATGCGTATGAACTGGTCATGTATTATTTATTATTACTGTTTATTCCAGATTTCTATATGTTCAGATGTAACAGAAGTTACATCTGTGATGATTTGTTAATATTGAAACTAGCTTCTTAAGAGATCAAATAAGATTCTATATCGATATTATGATAATTAATTTGAAACTTACAATATTTTGCAAGTGAAGAAATTGTAATTATATGCTATGTTTTAATAATTAAATATATTGAAAAAATATTTACACTATTTTTTCAAATTGAATCGACTGACCAATTACTATTGATCGATAATGATTGAATAGATTGGACCATTGACTGACTCCAATTTTAAAAATAATTCTAAAATTCCCTCCACTTCATTCCTTCCTTTTCCTTCCTTCTTTTTCTCTTTCATTCACTCATATATACCAGGTTCTCACATAATTTTATGCTGGAATATCGCTTGTTTTTAGAAATGTAAAAAAATAATTCAAGTAAACGTTGAATGGTTTTAAGAAGTATTTAAAATGATGAAATTAGTTTCTTTGTAGATAGTTAAAAATATATGAATAATTTTGTTATTTTAAATAGAATGACATATATTTTAATATATCAATAGAGATAGCATTATTTACTATAAAAGATTATTAAACTATTTATAGTAACTAGTAATTATCATTAAATATTTCGTAAAATAATTTTTTAACTTACTTACCTAGTTAAAAATTAGTTAAGTTAAATTGATTTATATGTTAAAAGACATATAAATCTCTTTAAAAACATAAAGTTGATCTTCTCAAGTCTTTTGCGAAGAAATTAATAACATCCATATAAAACTTCTTAAAACCATTCAATTTTTATTTAAAATATTTTTTAATATTATGAAAAGCAAGCGAGATATTTCAGTTGATGTGACATATCCTGTATATATTCCATAATCCTTTATTAGATTTAAGTAAACTGTTGAAAAAATGATTAATTCTTCATAATATAGCAGAATTAAAAAGGTAAGTATACAAAGGTAAGTATAAGACAGGTAAGTATATTAAATTCTAGAAAAATTTCGCGTGCCACCACCGTTAATATTTCATTTTCCTAAAACATAAAAATTTGAATAAAAAATTTAAATCTCAGAACTCCAGTAATATTTTAATACAAATTTTCGACATTGTACTAGAAGCACATAACACAACAGGAGGTCGTACGTGAAATTTTTCACAAAAATCGAACTTAGAAAAATATTGATTAAAATTTTGATTTTTCAGGAGAATATAATTCTAGAAGAGATGGCATAAGAAAAAAATAAATTTATCAAAA
The DNA here is from genome assembly GCF_003254395.2 of Apis mellifera. Lineage (NCBI taxonomy): Eukaryota > Metazoa > Arthropoda > Insecta > Hymenoptera > Apidae > Apis > Apis mellifera. The sequence continues at coordinate 23,522,221 of NC_037638.1, forward strand.
AAAACTGGTTAAAATATTTGCGCGAAAACGGTTCCAGCAAAAATCTTAAAAGTGACATCAAATTATTGGAATTTCTAAAATTCCTGGAAATGACGGTAAATACTTAGAAATTTGGAAATTCTTCAAAATTGTTACTTTCTGACTAAAATTTTTGATTTTGTATTATAGTGGGTTAATACTTTTTTATGGGAAATTTTGCGCTCTATCCACTGGTGCTTTAAAAAATATATGTTATCAGTAAAAAAAATAAAACTGTGCTTAAAAAACTCTTTATTGGTCAACCTACTAAAAAAACGAGAGCGTCAGAGTATAGCCCTTTCGAAACCATTCAACTTTTATTTGAAACGTTTTTTAATATTCCCAATAGTAAACGAGATATTTAAAAAAAAGTATTAATCTCGAAATTCCGGCGATCGAAGAAAAATTTTTGTCCAAAAACTCGATTTTGTATTAGGAGAACATGATACGATAGGAGGTCGACCTCCTAAAAATTTCTAATTTTTGCTATATCTCTTAAACTATTGGTTTTTCGCTATAAGTGGGTTAATACTCTTTTATGGGAAATTTTGCGCTCTATCGACTGGTGCTTTAAAAAATACATGTTATCAGTAAAAAAAATAAAACTGTGCTTAAAAACTCTTTATTTGTCAACCTACTAAAAAAACGAGAGCGTCAGAATATAGCCCTTTCGAAACCATTCAACTTTTATTTGAAACGTTTTTTAATATTCCCAATAGTAAACGAGATATTTAAAAAAAAGTATTAATCTCGAAATTCCGGCGATCGAAGAAAAATTTTTGTCCAAAAACTCGATTTTGTATTAGGAGAACATGATACGATAGGAGGTCGACCTCCTAAAAATTTCTAATTTTTGCTATATCTCTTAAATATTGGTTTTTCGCTATAAGTGGGTTAATACTTTTTTATGGGAAATTTTGCGCTCTATCGACTGGTGCTTTAAAAAATACATGTTATCAGTAAAAAAAATAAAACAGTGCTTAAAAAACTCTTTATTGGTCAACCTACTAAAAAAACGAGAGCGTCAGAGTATAGCCCTTTCGAAACCATTCAACTTTTATTTGAAACGTTTTTTAATATTCCCAATAATAAACGAGATATTTAAAAAAAAGTATTAATCTCGAAATTCCGGCGATCGAAGAAAAATTTTTGTCCAAAAACTCGATTTTGTATTAGGAGAACATGATACGATAGGAGGTCGACCTCCTAAAAATTTCTAATTTTTGCTATATCTCTTAAACTATTGGTTTTTCGCTATAAGTGGGTTAATACTTTTTTATGGGAAATTTTGCGCTCTATCACTGGTGCTTTAAAAAATATATGTTATCAGTAAAAAAAATAAAACTGTGCTTAAAAAACTCTTTATTGGTCAACCTACTAAAAAAACGAGAGCGTCAGAGTATAGCCCTTTCGAAACCATTCAACTTTTATTTGAAACGTTTTTTAATATTCCCAATAATAAACGAGATATTTAAAAAAAAGTATTAATCTCGAAATTCCGGCGATCGAAGAAAAATTTTTGTCCAAAAACTCGATTTTGTATTAGGAGAACATGATACGATAGGAGGTCGACCTCCTAAAAATTTCTAATTTTTGCTATATCTCTTAAACTATTGGTTTTTCGCTATAAGTGGGTTAATACTTTTTATGGGAAATTTTGCGCTCTATCGACTGGTGCTTTAAAAAATACATGTTATCAGTAAAAAAAATAAAACTGTGCTTAAAAAACTCTTTATTGGTCAACCTACTAAAAAAACGAGAGCGTCAGATATAGCCCTTTCGAAACCATTCAACTTTTATTTGAAACGTTTTTTAATATTCCCAATAGTAAACGAGATATTTAAAAAAAAGTATTAATCTCGAAATTCCGGCGATCGAAGAAAAATTTTTGTCCAAAAACTCGATTTTGTATTAGGAGAACATGATACGATAGGAGGTCGACCTCCTAAAAATTTCTAATTTTTGCTATATCTCTTAAACTATTGGTTTTTCGCTATAAGTGGGTTAATACTTTTTTATGGGAAATTTTGCGCTCTATCGACTGGTGCTTTAAAAAATACATGTTATCAGTAAAAAAAATAAAACTGTGCTTAAAAAACTCTTTATTTGTCAACCTACTAAAAAAACGAGAGCGTCAGAATATAGCCCTTTCGAAACCATTCAACTTTTATTTGAAACGTTTTTTAATATTCCCAATAGTAAACGAGATATTTAAAAAAAAGTATTAATCTCGAAATTCCGGCGATCGAAGAAAAATTTTTGTCCAAAAACTCGATTTTGTATTAGGAGAACATGATACGATAGGAGGTCGACCTCCTAAAAATTTCTAATTTTTGCTACGTCTCTTAAACTATTGGTTTTTCGCTATAAGTGGGTTAATACTTTTTTATAGGAAATTTTGCGCTCTATCGACTGGTGCTTTGAAAAATATATGTTATCAGTTAAAAAAATAAAACTATGCTTAAAAAACTCTTTATTGGTCAACCTATTAAAAAAACGAGAGCGTCAGAATATAGCTCCTTTGAAATCATTCAACTTTTATTTGAAACGTTTTTTAATATTTCCAATAATAAACGAGATATTTAACAAATAGTATTAATCTCGAAATTCCCGAAATAAAGGAGGTGGCACGCAAAATTTTTTGTAGAAGTTGTTAGTCGTGAAATATTTTGTCTAAAATTTCGACTTTTTATTAGGAGAATATAATTTTGATGAAGTTATCAAGTGAAATTTTTCGAATATTTCCAATAATAAATATTTTTATAAGATACTTACCATTGAGATACTTACCATTGAGATACTTACCATTGAGATACTTACCATTGAGATACTTACCTTTTGTAGCTTCCATAGTTTTTTTTAACATTTTTTCAACAGTTTTCTTAAATCTAAATACTTACCTTATATACTTACCTGTAATTCATTAATATACCGGTTATCTCACATTGATATATCTGAAATATCTCGCTTGTTTTTCACAATATTAAAAAAAATTTTAAATAAAAATTAAATGGTTTCAAATGGATTACATTTCGATATTAATAATTTTTTCGTAAACGGACGCGTAAAGAACATATGAAAATCAGGCTTGTTTTTTTAAATGGTATCGTATATTTTTTATACATAAAACTATGTATTTCAACATTTTCTATAAAAATTATTGGACCATTATGTATCGAAAAATTATTAATTCAGAAAATAATTAAATATAATTAAATATTTTCTAAATTAATAATTTCTGATTATAAATATTAAGATAAAATAATTTAATGGTCTTTTTACAGAAAACATTGAGTTGCATTTAGTTATGTATTAAAAAAATATACATATAATTCTATTTAAAAAGACAAAACTGATTTTCGTATAATTTTTACGCGTCTAAGTATAGAGAAAATAATTATATCATATTATGCTTCCTTCAAAACCATTCAATTTTTATTTGAAACATTTTTTTAATATTTCTAAAAGCAAGCGATACTTCAGGTAATATTTTTACGTGGGATATCCGGTATAGAATGCTGGATACGTGGAATAATTTTCTATTCTATTAAACACATGATTTTCATAATTCTTTCTCTAGATCTTATGTGGCCGAACGCACAGAATGCCAAAGAGAATAGGATCGTTTCGAAGAAAGTTTTTTCCAAGAATGTTACGTGATATGGAAAGGATTATACCGGTTGAACGTGATGAGAAAATCACATTTATCTTTTATCAGAAAGTGGGATATTTTTTTCTTCAGAAATAAAATCTTCGTGGAAATACCAATTAAAGCTTTGAATAGAATAAATTCTACGTCAAATCGTACTATTAAAATTTTTTTATCATGAAAATTTTTCCTTCTTACAATCAACTATTTAAACGAAAAAAAAAAAAAAATAACAATATTCTATACATTTCTTTTAATAAAACTTTGCAAAACTTTTCAATTTTCTTTTAAATTGAAAAAAGAAAAAGTTTATACTTTACAAATTAAAACGAAATGAAAAAATTGGAAAAAGCCAACCCTGTCCAAGATGAAAGCTGTCATCGTCGAGGCTCGAGTTACCAATTAACGCGTCTACGTATCTTCAAGATATATTTCCAATCCATCATCGTGGAACGTAAGAGATAAGATGCAAAGAAAAAAAAAAACAATTAGTGAAATTTCAACAAAGAATTCCGCTTCCTAATACGAGAGAAGAAATTTATTCCAGCAGTCTATTACTTTTCTCGAAACGTTTTATTCGATCACAGCAGCTAGTTATCCTTCCGCAAGTTTCGAGAATAGTTATAGGAAGGGAAAAGAAAACAAGAAAATGTTTTACCAAGTTGCTCGCATTCTACTACGTTTGCTCATCATTATATCTCGATATTTTTCGTTCCTCCTCTATCTGATTTATGTTGACTCTAAAAATCGCATCTCCTCCCTTGTTTCCAATCTTTTTCTCCAATTTGCCAGGAATAATTTGACAGCCTTCCTGGATGTATTTGATTTTCGTTGAAAATATATGAAAGATACAGAAATAATAATAAGTATTTATATATATATATATTTTTATCCCGTTCAATATAACAGTAACAAAATTCTTTTATACTCGAACATTAATCAAATTACAGACTCATAAAATAAACATGGAGTACTTTGCATTTATTCAAAATTATTTTCCAGAATCACTTTTTAAATTGAAAAGAATTTCGAATATTTTATTTCTACAATTGTTAAAAAATATAAAGTTGTTTCTAGCAAGATCACTGTTCGGTTCAATATATATATATATACAGATCGGTAGTTTCATTAAATAACTTACGATTGGAAACAGCGTGAAAAATGATCCGCGAATAAATACCGATATCTCGCTCGACGTTTCCCTTAGTTTCGATCACCCACACCGACATTATTCTTATCCCCTCTGCATGGCACTGTACGCCGTCTGTATTGAAATAAGCAGTCTCCCAACTGGGAGATTACCAGAGAGAATAACTGGTTGCAGTCTGTCGGCCGTTTTGTCGAATATATATCGTAACGTACGGTGAGCTCTGGCTATTGCGCAATAAATATCGCTCCTCTCGACGAAAGTGGCGGCAAAAAATTGATGCAATTGACATTCACATCGACGCGATTCCTGAATTTTAACGACTCGTATAGATTTGATAAATCGAAATTAATATTGAACTGGATATGAAAAAGAATTTTTAGATTATCGAGATATCGGCGATAAAAAGTTTTAAAGGAAATATCTCACTGCATTTCAACGAGTTAGAATTATTCGCAGAATAATACTCGTATCATATATCTAAATATGTTTGATGATTCCTTCCCCCTCTTTCGTTTCCACTTCATTCCGCTTCAATCGAAATATCGATCAATGTTCGACTAGTAAAATGTAATGAAAACGAATTTGTTCCATTCGCGGTGATCGTGTTGCAAAATTTCGCGAAATGAAACTATCCAACTATCCAGTTTGTAACGACTTTTCTCCACGAGTTTTCATTTCTATTTCGAAAGAAATCCCAAGCTTCGCCGATCCCATACAGAGGTCATCAACGTGAATAAATACGTGTATAATTAAAAATTTATGCTCGATTTGGAAATTGAGAAAATTGATCCAAACAGATAATAATACCTTCTCCACGTTTCTTTCAACAAACCTAGAAAATATATCCTAGGAATATATATAAAATTTTGCATGAAATTATACGAAATTCGGAATACTTGAACTGTATATACTTAATGTAAAAGTAAATTTAAATATGCAAAAATATACAAAACGTCGAAAGTTAACCAAAAGGATTAAGGAAATCCTTTTATTAATTCAGATTCCTTAAAGTGCTTACAGTTAGAAATTAGAATTTCAACGAGCGCAAACATCTAATCACCCCTTCCTCTCTCTCCTCTCTCGACCATCTTCGAAAGAACGAATCGAAACGAGCCAGTCCTCCCCTTTGGATTCCATTTTTCCAAATTTACCGTGCCACCTGCAACGGACAACATTCCGGTATAGCAAGATGACTACGTCCCGAAATGAGGTTTCCATCAGTTAGTTTGCAAATTTGGAAAAGTTACCGTTCCGGCCGAGTTTCGGTTCCGGAAGGGCCTCCTCGCTCAAACTCGCATTAGCGCGATCAGGAAGGGAGTAAACTTTTCCAACAGGATTTGCTCCCTTATCTTCGAAGCTGGCACGGTAAAGGCATTCCATCTAGGGGGATGAAAGATATTTCTTCGCCTCTCGCTTCTCCTTTTCCGGAAAACCTGCACGTGTACGGGTTCCCTCTTCATCGTAGCTGCAGCGTGCATTCTTGCCACTGTCTTCCCTTTCGATCGTCCCCCTACACAATCTTTATATCCTTGAACCTCGATGTTTCTTCGAGACCAACGAGACCAACCTTTGCCCCTCCGCTCCTCTCTCCTTGCGTCGCACACAGAGATCGGCCCGTTTGAATTGGAATTTGTTGCTCGTTTCGTGGCTCTTGGGAGGCGATCGAATAATTGGAAAGAGAGAATTTTCGTGTTGCGAGACTTTTCTTCGAAATTTCGAAGCGAGGGTTTTTTGTATCTTTTTTTTTTCCCCCTCCTCGCTTTTTAATTAATGAGGTCGCTTTCAAGAAAGATGAAGTTGATATTTTGGGCGAGCCAAAAATCTTTGAAAAACATCAAAGACTATAATTAAAACGTTTCGTCGATGTGAAACGTTGGTTAAAGCTTCGTTCTTTCGTCAAAGAAGAAAATCCTCGTTCGTCTTGTCCCCTTCGAATAAATAAATATTCATCCAATGGCCATGAAAACACGCGCACAATGTATTCGTGATTTTATTTGAAAAGGACAAGGTGAAATTAAAATGGTGATTAAAAGCAAATGTCGTCGGAGCAATGTTACGCTTAATTTGGACTTACGTTCAAAGAAGACGACATTCTCATTACGCTAAAGATATTCCGTTTGCAAATTGTAAATTTACCGTGCAACTTTTGCTGTGCGATACGTTTGATATATTATACTTGTAATTAACGTTTTGTTTTACTCGAGGATTAAGAGAAGCGACTACGAAACGACTACGAAACGAGCAATTCACGAAAGGATATTGAAACATGGATCGATTAACAGAGATCGATTAATAATATCCTTTCTCAAACGTTTTATGAACACGTATTGCATCAAAAATGTATTAATTTTTTTTCAGTTTATCTCTTCTCAAGAAAGATAGAAGAAGAAGAAGAAGAAGAAAAAGAAGAAGAAGAAGAAGCAGAGGCGGTTAACTCGAATTCCTGTGGGATCATAAATCTGGACAGGCAAACACGTGTCGATGAATAAAATATGATCTTCGAGTGTTTGAATCTGTCAAGCAGACACTTTGTCGAATGAACTCCTCTCGAGAATCTTGAAAAGTATTTTATTATATTTTATTTTATTTCTTTTAATATTTCTTGTAACGCGAAGTTTTCTAATAAATTATTACGTAAAAAAGAAAACGACTTTCTTCTTTACGAATAAAGGAATAAAGAAATTCATATTTAAAAATTTAATGTAACGGATATTGCAATATTTTTAATAGTTAACAGAAGATGAAACTTCCAAGTTTATATTGGCGAAAATACGATATGTTCATGATATTTTATTCCAGAATCTGCGCGTTCAATATGAATGTCGTGTAGGAAGCTTTTTCCAATAAATCATGAAGCCAGCAGTGTTTCGATGGCCGAATAAACCTTGGATTTGTACTGTGTATCACGAACAAATTTTTACCTTCCTCCCGGCTATTCGAAGGAGCTATTTGAAAAAGAGGATAATTAACTTTGTAGAGACGAAGATATCGATGGATAATTAAAACGAATACGATTTTAAAAATATCGTGTTCCCTCGAAATCATATTCGTTTCAATGTCTTTGAACCGGCAACTGTAATCTTTTTATTCATTTAATCGTTCATTATCGTTTTTAATTAAACTAGAACGATTTTCTATAATATTATTCGAATTAAAGATTCTCTATTCGTTTCTCATTTCAACTAACAATTTTTATAAGAAGAAGAAAAAAACGTTCTTTTGAATTTAATCGATGTTCAAAGAATAGCACAATTTTTATCTGATCTATAGATACAATAAATCTAAAGACGATGAACGAACTTGACGAATATGGAGAGAAATTAGAAATTGTTACTTGATTGATTTGTCGATTGAAAGCTTGAAGAGATAAAGAAACTTTTTAACCCTCTATATTATCTTTAAATACTTGACTCAACGCTATCTCCATTTGCTCATATCAAATAAAACACTGGAATATGAACACCCAGTTTTTCACGGCGAAAAGAATCCTCACGCGATATCAAGTTTAAGCGCGAATCGAAGTGAAGAATTATTGCTGACCTGTCGATCGTTGCAACTACGCTCGATATCCCAATAAAACCTACTCTTTAACCTCTTTTCCACAGTTTCCACGATATTGTTTACCCCTGACCTTTTCCGCCGCGATGCATTTCGAAACGTCGCCCTTCACAAATCTCGAAAATCTCTCCATTTCCGCGCCTCCAACACGACCTGCCGCCTCTTAGCTACTCTCAAACCCTTCAAATTTTTCGGATAAATTTGGATAATTCGAAGGCGACGCAAAAATTGGAAATCGTCGAAACACGAGGAAGATGCACGATTCAATTTTATTTATCGTTACAGAATTTCGTATCGCAGTGCGCATCATAAGCTTTTACTTAGAGCCGGATGAAGGATGTTTGAAAACGGTGGATGTAAAGTGGGTCGCAGAGACATTTTCACGGAGGAGAATTCTTCTCGCCGGCGAAGACAAACGAGCGTTTCGACTCCCAGTTTTCGTGATATTTGCGAGTTGACGTGAAACGTGAACAAGAATCACATGGTGGTGATGCATCGATTCTATTCCGATGCATCCTTGGACGTCGATGCTCCGTGCAACAATTTATTACAAGAGGTTTCCATCCTGTTCTTGAAGAGAATGGATGTTCGAGGCGATGGTTCTCCAAATTATGACACACGGTATCGCTAGTAATAATCTATTCTACATTTTCAAAGTAGAATGAAAAATATGAAAAATGAATAAGGATAGAAACAGCGTATAAGATGTAAGAGTGATTAAACGAATGGAGAAAGAAGCAGGATTCCAATAATATGCAGGAAATGCATGGGAAATTACGAGAGATTTGAGAATGTGACGTGTGTTACGTGAATTTTTGAAAAGCAAGGGAATGGTAACTTTATAATTTCAGCCTCCATCGAAGAATCGTAACATTTTTGAATGAATTAATACTATAACATATTAATACATAATTGTGAATAAATGTGTTTAATAATTTCTGTATGTTTCAAACATTCTTTTTAATATTCTTTTTGTAAATAAAAATTCTACGCGAAAATTTATAACTTTTTCACAAACAATTTCAAAATTATACATAAGCTGAATTTGTACACATCGTCATATATCGAATACAAAAGTGATTGATTTGACATGGAATGATTCGATCACGTCATTAACCCTTTCAATCCGTATTGGTTTTTAAGCCATATATCAATATTGACGGAGTGTTTAAAGGGGCGAGGCACGCTGGTAACCTAAATTCGTTTTAAAAGCTTGTGAACAAATAATAAAAAAAATAGCCTTCAAAGGATTGGAAAGCTCTGGGTACGGAGCTCTGAACGTTAAACCATCTACACCAATTTTCACCTCCATCGATCTTCACGGGATAATATTGGGAACCAATTTCGTCCCTGGATTTTCCCTTTTTTTTTTTTTTTCTTTTTCCATCATGTGCGCGTTAATAAAAATATAAATTCCAATTAATTTAAACATTTAATTTTCCAATTTAATTGCGAAACAGAACGCGCTGGGGAAAAAAAAGGGTAACAGTAATCAAGTTCTTTCGTTTGAAAAAATATTCCATTGCAAGACTATTATTAACACTTTTAATCGGTTTTCGAAATTAATCGGATTCGATAAATTCCTTTGAGAATCGGATTCGAACGATCTCTCTGAAATTTTTTTATTTTTATTTTCATTCTGTTTATTCTTTTCTTTCGAAACTCTTTCTTACGAGACTCGAGAAAAAAAAAAGAAATTTTTTTTTTACGCTTTTAAAAGGTGTTATGTAACTAAACAGGCGGTGTGAGTTACAAAGAAGCGTGTATGACAGAAAATGTCGGGTATGCCGGTGAGTGCATTCGCAAAGACTAGTTAGAACCGGATGAACGTTAGAAAAACTATCTCATTAGCAGAGATACTTAGAGGAAAGAAACTGCTGCTTCGTATATCAGCCTCGTTTTTTCTTCCCCTGGAAAACGGAAGAGTTATGTAGCTTGATAATTATTCGCATTTTTGCAGTCAGACGTGTCATTCGGGACTAGTGTTTATCATTAAGGGAGGGAAAAGCTCAACGTTTCAAATATTTCTTCTTCCGAATAAAACTCCACGAATCATTCTTTCTCAACGTCTCCATCGTATCTTGTCGTTTCATCGTCTTTGTAAAATTTTCGAGCTACTCTAATACTTAATTTGCCACGAACAATCGATATAACATATAATTATAATATTTCCAATGATATTTCGAGCGCTGTACGTTTCATACGAAATATATATATATATATAAGTGTATTAAATTATTTAAGATACAAGAATTCACGAGGAAAGATCAAACGATATGAATAAAACTTTTACCTGGTCATGCATAAATCATGAGCGAGGTCGTTAAAGAGAGGGAGAAAGAGAGACTCTTCTGCCAAACAATGCTAATTACCACGTTCTTCCATGGCTAAAGAAAGTCAATTATCAACGACTCTGGGGAACTGAGACTTTCCCTATACACTTCTACTTATTTATTTATTTTAACTTAGCGATAAATGTAAAGTACAAGAAAAAAAAAGTAATTGACAATATATATATATATACTTCTTCGAAATATTTAAAAAAAAACTCTTATTCGTTTAATCGATTTTTCTCCTCGAAGCTTTTCCTTCGACGAGAAGACTGCGAATCTTACGTAGTCAACCGAGTTACATTCGCACAAATCCAATAACCGTTTAACGGAACGAAATCGACTGTTTGACCGTAATTTAAAGTCAACGCGGGGCAGAGACCGTCTCGCTGGATCAGCCTCCGAGAAAAAAGTTTTCTAATTAATCGAACGAGCCGGTGGATAACCTCTCCCTCCTCCTCCTCCTCCTCATCGTTGAAAAATTCTATCGCGCCTCGATCGCCCCTGGCGGAAAATCCAAAGATGTTGCGATCGAGATTACCAGTCAGCCGATAGGAGATTACGGGCCGGATACGGGACGGGGTGGAGGGGAGGAGATTTCTCTCTAAATCGCGCAGCCCTGCCGCTAAATCAACTGCCCCTATATATACCCTTAGGTCGCAACCTTTCGAGACGCTATCGAGAGCTCGTTAAAAAGAAATTGCCCTATCGTAATCGATACGGCCAGAATTCTTCTGCAAGTTCGCGACGATCTCGATTTCTCTCTCTCGGGGATTGGGGTTATCCAGAGAATGGAGGGCAAAGACTCTCTTGTAAATTAAGAGAACTATGAGGAGGATGGAAACGGAATCCTGACACGGTCGTTCATCGGAAGGAATGAATTTACTCGTCGATGACGAGCCAAGTGTAAATTGTTGTTAAATTGAGAGAAAGAGGGATGATCGTGTAATTTTCGTGATTATTAATTTTCACGAAATAACGATAAATCACGTTTGGATAATTAGAGGTTGAACGAAAGAAGAAGTTGGAGGGAGGAGCAAGGGAGAATTTCATTATGGATGGCAGAAATTATGCATTATTAGTTGAAGAAGGTATTTTCTTATTACCAACTTTTTCCAACTTTTTTCAACTCAATTCTGAACACCGTTAAACTTTCACAAACGACAAAATGCGAAAATAAACTCGCCTAATTCGAGTGGAAGGGATCCTATGTTCTCTCGATGTAAATAATTCTTCTTATTTATTTTTTTTATACTGAGTGATTTTTTTCGATCACTCGATCACACACTTTTACTTTAACAATCGACGAATCACATAGGATAGATTTAATCGAATTCGATTATCTCGACAAATACTACGTAGCGAACAATCCCTTCTTCTCGATCATTTCTCATTTCGGTTCTCCATCCGAAACAGTTGGTAGACCCGCAGAAGATCGGGATGCGTGAATAGGACGTCGAGGCGACGGCCAGAAGAATTCATTCGACGTTGGATAACGGATGAGGCGAGAAAGTTTGCACGGCAATAACTCATCGTTCACGCCTTATTTATCCAGTTGACCGAATATCGTCGCTCTTACGCCTCGTCAAATCCCCGCGATTGAATTTGAAAATCGTCGAAAAGAGAAATCGAATTCAACGAATCGTAGTTGAACTCGTAGAAAGAATTGTCGATGATTACGATCCGTGGTATTTACACGTTTCTGTTTCTACGATTGTCTACGATGTAAAAAAAAAAAACGTATCTCATAACATAGGTTTAATTTACACGATTCTCATATCGACGAATAATTCAAATACGAAGGAAGAATCTTTAACACCGTTATTGAATTAAAAGTTGGACAAGAGTTTTCGCGACAGAGTTTCGTGATACACGGGGCATGAAATGGGATCGATGGGAAGTTTCGTTTCGAAACCTCGAGGATACACCACCGTTTCGAGACATTGGAACGCTAATGGTAATTGATTTATGGAGGACAGTTCGGACTTGAGATTTGTGGCCCGTGCACGTGATACACGAGACTGATGGATACTGAAATTCGAGAGCGCGCTCATGGTAGCCTCGTAGTATGCAAACCGTGGTATGAAGGTAGATTGAAAGTAATCACGGTTCGTTAGGGAAGTGGATTGGACACGGTCAATACGCTTAATCTTTCATCTTCTCGATTGCAGTTGATGGAATTTTCCACTGTTACCCTATTGGAAAGAAAGGGAAGAGACGTATCCGCCCCGAGTTTTGTTTGCCCCAAGATAATTAACATGAAACTTGGGCATCGCGAAGATTGAAAGTCTCTTTCGAGGGAACACGTTGCCACATTGCCGAGAAGAAAGTTGGTAAAGTAATCGGTAAAGAAAGACTTTTTCAATTCGAGCAGCGATTCTGATTCGTCGGGATGAAATTTAATTATCCAAATGACTCCTTCCTTCGAGCTTCTTCCCCCTAATTTCAATCTCGAGTTTGATTAATCCCGTTGACTCGTTCTCGCATTGTTCCTCGATTGACAGTTCTATCACAGGATTGACACGGGGGAGTGTATAGGTAAAGCCGAGCCACGAAGTCGACGTCTCGTTGATACGCGCGTGCATCAAGGAAGAGTCGGTTTCTCGATGAAACCGAGCATTGATAATACAAGCTTTCAGGCATTTTTCCTCTTAATTCAGCGTGTCTCGTTCGATCCACCACCGTTCCTTTTTCTCTCTCTTTTTTTTTTGTTCTCCAGTGAAGAAGAAGAAATGAGGGGAAGAGAAAAAAAGAGAGAATCGATGGTTGTGTAACACTTCAACATCGACGCGGCTCCTCGATGTGTGAAATTGAAAGAGAGGGGGGAAAAAATCTACCACGACGATGTTCTCTCTTTTTTCTTCTAGTCCTTTTCCCTCGATTCGCGAAACGTGGATGTAGGGTAAAAAGACATTTATTATTAATACACATATTTACCATGTTTTTCCAATGTTGCTGTTGTTGCTTCATCATTTACCATAAAGAATATTTCTATTAAAAAAATTGCACTTCTGTGTAAAATTCATTCTACCGTTTATTCGAATATTCCAAAATCCACTATTACCAATATTACCTTCCATCACCTCCTAATCCCATAATCTTTCCTGGCTGGAACGCACCAACGTATAAAATCTCCTCCTCGCATAATTACGCTCTCTCGAAAACGGAGACCTACCCAACTAAGCGTAACTCAACATTCCTGGATAGTATTTCCTCGCTCGAAGAAGGGGGCGAACGCCGTTCTGCTTATCATCCACCCTAAAATTCCAAATAAATCTCTATAGCCCCGAAGCTACTACCTATCATCAACACAGCAACCACGATAAAATTACTCGCCTCGAGAGTCGGTTTCTCGTGCTTGTTCCGCGATTCCAGGGTGGGTTAACCAATACAAATAAAGGGGCGATGATAGCAAGATGGGGCGGGCGGCGGCAGAACGGGGCGATGGAAGGGGCAAGAACCCCCCTCTGACTGATTCAGTGTTCCGGTTTAATCGCTCCTTTTGTTTCGCTTCTGGCGGAGTAGCGTGCCTCCTTCGAGGGAGGGGTGAGGGGAGGGGAAGAAATGGAACGAGACAGGGAGACAATTATATTGTTGCGGGGGAAACTGGGTCGGTTAAAAGTTATATCGAAGTTAAACTGTGGATATAGCGTGGAGTAATGAAAATACAACGATTCGATTGAAAACGCGCGTTTTCGCTCGCGCGTCTTTTCTTTTTTTTTTTTTTTAATAAAACGTATCCGAAAAACGGATCTCGCCTCGATTCTCTCCGTCTTTTCCAATAATTGTGTCCAGTTATAGTTGTTTTTTTTTTCGTGTCAATAAATTATGTCAAAAATATTCGATGCTGGATACATCCTATCAAAATACGATAAATGGAACAAATAGGGTATACGAGAAAGTTTATTTAGAGTTTGCAAGATCGCAATGTTTTTAAATCTGCGAAACGGTGTACATAAATTTGCAGTAGAAGTCTTTCGATCTGTGCAAATTATATTTCATCTAGGATAATTAAAAAAAAATAATAACATCAACTAAGAAAATCTGTATGCATTGTAAAAATCCACTTGTAGAATTTTAATCAATTCCGCTATCCTTCCTCCTTCCTTTTTAAAAAATTTAATAACTCGTGATTTTTAAATTTTCTCTACGCAAATAAATTAATTCGAGGTTAATTCAAAGGGGTGCGATAATGGAAATTCTTTTGATCTTATTTCAGGGAGAGAAGTAGCAGGGGGAAATCGAAGTATACGCGTTTCGACCATGCTTCTTCCCGAAGACACGCTTTCTCTTGGTCACGAGTTTTGAAAAAGGGGCAACGTTTGGGCGCATCTGCATGTTATGAATAGGTATGAAGTGGCGGCGGTCGAGTGGCGCGGGTGCGCCAGGATCTAAATCTTTTTTATGGAAATTGCGACTTAGATCTAGGGAATATTCAAGCGTGGGAAAAAAATTCGGTTCGCCTTCGTCGAAACTAGAATACGAAAGAAGGAGCGCGTTGTGTACGCGCGTGTAGGAAGGCAAGGGAAGGGAAAAATCGAGAAGTGAGACAACGGATGGAAAGGGATAGGTTAATCGACCTCGTTGTTACGCTTCGGTTAACGAGTATATTCGAAAGCGTTTTCTTTCTCGTTCCGCTTGATGAGCTGGCCGTAATTCAATCTCTCTTTTAATCGAATAATCGTTGATCCAATCAATTATTCACGAGTACATCATCGAGCAAGACATTTAAGACATTTATCTCGATCGAATATTTTTCCAAACGAATTTTTTCCACGCCGATTTCTCCTTCGATCCCATCCCTTTTTCACCCCGTTTGTTAGATTGTTCGCAAGATCACGAGGAGATCGTGACCGACCGAAATTTTAACGATTTCCTCGGCTTTCCAACAACTTTTCCATTTCCTTCGTCCCTATCGATCGTAGAATCGAATTTCCCGGAAACGTTATAATGCCCGGGTATTCGAGTTTTAACGACTCTTTCCCCCGATTTCGCAGGTTTTTCGACTTCGTTCCATTCTACTCCGAGTGTACATTTAAATTTCAAGCCCCGTTAAAAAAAAAAACCTGAGCTCTCCAACCTTTAATCTGGATTTTTTAACTTGAGCGTAGATGTTTGCGATTTTTTATTATTTTATTTTTTTTTTATTTTCGCGATGCGGCTGGAAAATTGAAATTTGGAAACGTTGATAGTTGAGCTTGCTTTAACGAGTTCTCGTAATCGTAAATTTTAATTCTGACCTCGTCCAGACTTGAGCTTTCGAATTTAAATTATTCTATACCCTTGCCTGCGTGTTTTTTCTTTTTCTTTTTCGCTATGCGCATTTAATACCAATGCACGATTCGACGAGCTCTGAACTTTCACATGTTTGCCGCAATCTTGCGGATTTTATATCCTTCTTCTTACCAATATATGTAATCTTCCAGTGGAAATATAAAAATTGGTAGAGTTAATCTGTTTACTCCTGCTTTAAAACAAATAGATTGTTTCTTTTCTTTTTTCAGATATTTACAAAGGAATCCCCTAAAATAAGTTTAACCTATTTTAAAGGATAAAGATATTTTTGGTTTCATTTCGAAGAATTTTTTCGAAGAAACAAAAAGATCCTCGCGATAGGATTTAAGAATTGATCGCGATTCCTCTATCAGAATTCCCTTCGCCCTCGTGGAACGATAAACATTAGTAAATCTTTTTCGATACTTTCACGGAGCTTGATAAAAAGACATATTGCTAAAGTTTGGTCGGCGAAAGAACGTGGAAAACTCGTGAGAGTTGCATCGTCAAGGAAAGGACGACGATCCCCAACCCCCTCGTCCGTACACCGGCATAAATATTTTTGCTTTCTTCGATGGGACTTTTATTACCGCGGGGAGAAATTACCAGAAACTTATCGCGATCGTTAAAGCGCCGGGGAGAAGCGTCATTAGCGATTGTGGGATACCCGATAATCGAAATCGATGACACAACTTTTACGACGAATATCCTTATCTGATCTCGTATCGATTTCCTGTTACGGCGCCGCGTTATCCTCTTGTGGCCAGAAAGATCTTGCGTGAAAAATAACGAAATACTTCTTGTTATCTAATTTCGTCTTTTTATTTATTTTCTAAATTCGTTTTTCTACTCAAATCGAGTCGCAAGAAAGATTTAATCTTTTTAACCAGTTTTTCAATTTTCAAAATTTTCCATATTTCTCGTCGATATTTATACATACTTTAATCCGCGATCTCGTAGAAAATATCTCTCGGGAATCATAATATAAGAGAATATAAAGGATCAATCAGATATCGTTTCATCGATATCTCAATGATTTCCTGAACTGTTGGGTAATTTTTCAAATCAATGGGAAAGAAAATCAGGGAGATTTTATTGCCCGGAATGCAAGAGAAGATTTTAATGGGGAGGAATCGAAGCGATCCGGTATAAATAATTGAAATGTTTCGAGAAAGAAAGAAAGAAAGAAAGAAACGTTCGATCCACGTGGAGCCGGTACGGTGGCCATTACGATAAGCCAAGAGCAAAAGCTTCAAAGGACATACCTATTCGAAGGAACTTTGCGGCTTCGAGCTTAGAAAACGAGGAAAATGGCCACCGCCTGGTCGAGAGTAAGTCGAAAGCCGCGTTTCGACTGGTCTACCGCATGTTACGTCACATCCGTGAAACGGTGATGGTCTGATTGATCAAAGAGAACACGGATGAGTGTTCCAACCATCCATACCCTTCGTTCCTCTTTATTTTTTACTCTCTCTCTCTCTTTCTATTTCTCTTTTTCATTTTTTTTTATTTTTTTTATTTTTCTCTTTCCTCTCCCTTTTCGCAGACCTCCCGTTCCCGACCGGTTTTCCGACGTCGATTACGCTCATCCACAGTCCAAAACGAAGGCACTCTTCTAGGCAAAGTTTTTTCTATTGAGAGAAATGCGCATCCTCCTCCCTCCCCATCCCCGCGGATAAAGACACAAGACAAATTGGATTTACCACCGCCACCATCCCCGACTCTTTTATTTTGCCCCCATTACGATCGCGAGTAAAATGCGATAAAACTTTACGATCCATTTCGATGGATCATCCCTTTTCCAGGGGATTATCGAATCGTACGAATTCATA
The DNA here is from genome assembly GCF_003254395.2 of Apis mellifera. Taxonomy (NCBI): domain Eukaryota; kingdom Metazoa; phylum Arthropoda; class Insecta; order Hymenoptera; family Apidae; genus Apis; species Apis mellifera. Next base: position 23,540,032 of record NC_037638.1, read on the forward strand.
TATTAAAAACTTATTACACGGGGACTTGTGTGGAAAGAAATGGATCATAAAAGAAGAAGTAAAGAATCGTGAGAAATCGAGAAATCACCGTCGATAATCCAAATCGATTGGAAGGAAGCAATCAGAGGGTTGAGAGAGAGACCCGGTTCGATCGACTCTCACGGGAGTGGTATTTCCAGTGGAGTCGAGCTTTTCCTCGCGCATCCTATGATAAAACACCGGTGTTGTCTGGTTACAAGTATGGTCGGGAGGTTTCTCCATTTGATGGACGACACTGTCGATTCAACGACAGCGATCGTTGTATGTAACCGACGTCCACTTTCGATTGTCCATTCACCTTGAAACCGCAACCGCTATCCAGAAACTACGTTATTTTCTCGCGCGATCCACGACCGCGAGAATTCACTCTTGTTCGCGGGAAAAGGTTAGTAAAAGTTCCTATATATAAGCTCTTTGCTTTCGACCGAAAATTGGAAAGGAATTGGAATTTTTCGCGTGAAATTTTTCGAAATTCTTTTCCTCGAAGAGAACTTTCGCGGAGTATTTGCACATACGATTAAGTTTCTTTAAGATCAAGGGTAAGAAAAATTTTCGTAATCGTAGAAAAAAATTCATTTCGATGTTGTTTGATTTCTTGATCGTATTTGAAGAAATGTGTTACTTTGTAATAAATGTATAGCGTATTTCGATGGAGGATACAATGAGTATATTTAAGTATTCTTTGCGAATCACTTGTGTATAACGCTTTCTTTAAGTTCTATTTTCACGCTTATTGTTCTTTGTTGAAGTTACACTATTTTTTTTTCTTTTTTTTCCCGTGGAAACGCGAGGAACTTGAATAGGCGGTTTCCAGAAATGAAAATGGAAATTCAAGCAAAGTTCCGGGTGAAAATTGTGAAAGTAAAGTAGAACGTACTTCCACGATATTCCACGTTTCAGAATGGTTTCCGGGGAGTTGATATATCTAAGAATTTATTATACTTTCATTCAATCTGCCCCAAGTTTAACAATACAAACGGTAGCTACTTAGAGGTATCATATTTTTCGAACGTCTTTATCATTCTGTGAAAGGATAATCTTTCTCTTAGGGCGTTCTCGTGAAAATCGATCGTGAAACGACTCGACAAAAGGAGCGAGAAGCCACCTAATTTTCAAAGTTGCGCCGCGAATGAATGAACGAATGAAAGAACGAAAAGAAAGGGGTCGAAGAGAAAGGAAATCTTATTTTTATCGAATCTTATCCTCCACCAGTATATTCTGAGAAATCGAAACTCTTATTCAAATCCTTACAAAAGTTTTAACAAGCCATTTAAGACAATAGTTTCTTCTAACCAGTGACAGAGATCATTGAAAGGAGAGACAATTGAACGTAATATTAATCGATAATAATAAAATTCTCTCTCGACAGCTTATCCAGAAAGAAATTCAAAATTCTTTATCCATTAATTTCCATTAAACCTTCTTCCATCCTGGCTAATAATCGTTAATAATCATCGTAGAAGAATCTATCCATAAAAAAAGACGAGCCGAGCGTAGAAGTCGGCCGATCTCTCCAAGTTCGCAACAATGAAACTTGCCGCTCTTCTCCCCTCCTTTTCCCTTGGACGAAACGCGGCGAACGAAAGCACGAAAAAAAAAGAAAAGAGAAAAATAATATCCCCGCGATGCATCCGATATTAGCGCAGCAGGGGACGATGAATTTCCCAGTGAAATGGATACGTCGCGTCTAACCGAATTTATTCAAATCCCCGTCGTTCCGTGGCCGCAATAAGCCACCCCCTCCCCCTCCGTACACTCCCATGGTTTTATGAATAATGCAACGCGCGAGGGGAACACCCTCCCTTCTTTCGCGCTTAGACATCGAAGCTAGCCGTAAGAGGCGTAAAGTGAGCGCACGATTCTTCTAAGAACTCGTATCGGCGACGGAGATGAAGATTTGCCTTATACGCCGCGTGAAGCGCAGTTGACACACTTTCCATCCACCCGATCGATACGTCACCCACACCATAGACGCGTAAGAAGATCATTGTGGGCTGTCGACAAGATGTATCAGAGAGAGACAGAGAGAGAGGGAGAGAGGTGAGGAGGAGGAGGAGGAGACGAGGAGTTTAATTCGTAATGGTGTATTCTCCGGGAATGGTACAAGTATCGATCGTGACAGAATCGCTGTTGCAGGTCGCCGCGTTAATGCAACGACAACGTCGATCATCGGAATTGCTGAAATTTCGACAAGTGGCTGCTTCGAAGGGAACAATTATACGAACGGCGCTGTTCGATGCTTGGAACGTTTGGTTAGGTTGTTGGTGATTTCGCCGAGAAATTTCACGTTGAGTCTTTTTTCACTCTACTTTTCGTGACGACTTTTCTTTGTTGATATTTGAACACCGCAATTCGCAAGTTGCAAGTTTTGATTCGTCGATATTGGGATACATTTGATATCGGGGGTTTAATGAAAAGTTCATTAAAGCGATTGGATATCGTTTATCGGATCGTGCATATTTTAGAGATTTACTTTATAGGTCGGGTTATATGAACGGTTATATATATATATATATATATTGATTTATCGATATTGCGCGTTTCTGTTGCGCTGAGTAATAAACGGGAAAATAACAATGTCATCGAATAATGAATAAATAAATTTGTAATAAGCGATCGTAATAAATAAACGAATGTAATTGAATGCAACAACATCACGATTTGTTATTACGGCCATGCTCTGGCAAATATATATCATCAAGAAGTTGTATATATATATAGGCAAAAAGTCATTTATCAATTATAAAACGTCTATTGTTGCGAATTAAAATCTCTTCCTCTCGTTCGATGCGTGCAATACATATCGCGGAGCGCGTAGGTTTCGATCAATGGCAAATACAAATGAAAAGCAAAACGTTGTACAAGCCTCGACTCTCTAAAATCTGCATTTACACAGGCAGTTATGTTGCACGACGCGACGTTTGATAGATTGACTGCATTTTACGCGCGATCTTGATGGATCGCCTGGCCGCCTCGTCTCCTCTATCGTCCAATTCACCACGGACGAGATTCTCTCGCGAAAATTCTTCGTCTAACTAACTCGGGGATCGTTGCGGGATCCGACTTTTAAACTTAACGACAATCTTAACCGATTAATAGGATTTCAAGCGACTTCATCGTGGGAGTAACGAATAAAATGAAAATTAGAGAGAGAGAGAAAGAAATTCGGCTAATGACAGAAATAAACGTTGTCATTTACATGTATTACTTTTTTACATTTCTTAAAAAGACATCTTGATGAATTCATCGAGTGCATGAGATCTTCGAGCTTACCAAGTTTCTGATCCTCAATTCAAAAGTATTAAAAAATAATTCTTTGTAATTCTCATAATCTATAAATAAATTTTTAAAACCTCTTCGACTTGTAATAATTTCCATTCAATGAGAAACGTTTCAATAAGAAAGAAGTAGAGGATGACGATAAATCTTGAAAACGATTCCAACGTTTTTCAACCAGTTCCAAGTTCGAGACGTTAGGATGGAAGTGCAGCGTCGTATCAATGATGCCATATTGAAATCGATCGATAATTTGATTTCAAATTCAATGGTTTTTTCATTCGTTCGTTTATTGATATTAATTTTGCATCGATTGTAATATAAAGATTTATATTAATAAACGGAGGAGATTCGATAACATTAAAAAAAAAAGAAAAAACAAAGAGCTCAAAGAAGCTAGAAGCTAGACAAAACTTCATTAACGCAGATTAAATAACGAGATTTGGTCTTGGAAGCTTACCTTTCACCTGTGAAAGGTTCCTTCAAGTCCTTTTATATTTAAATAAGCGTGAATTCAACGCTCGTAGTCGTCCAATCGGCGAATCATCCTATTAACGAATAATTTAATTGCTATAACGTTTGGAGAACTGGATACGCTCGGATAAGAAAGTAATTCGAGAGTTAAGTAGAGATTAGTCGCTACTGGAGGAAACATCTGATTTTATGGTTGAGGCGGTGGGTAATTGCAAGATTTAATACCATCTTTGGATTTGGAAATTTATAGATTTGCGTTTTTTTAATTAAAACCCGGTCCGTGATTAAGAATGTCTTTGAAAATATCTTTGAGAAGCTTTAAGAAAAGGGACGTTGAAAACGTTATTTAAAATTAAAACATTTTTGCGGTGGTGTACGATTAAAACCAGATTCTTTTTTGAATTCAAACGAAACGAAAAAATCTCATCGGTCGATTAATTAGATCCGATTTTACTTTTTTTTCTTTTTTTCATAACTGAATCCTTTTTCTTCTCTTTCAACCGCTCTGCATACATTTTCCCCAAACGCAGCCAACTGTATTTACGCGAAAGTAATCGAACACTTATCCGTCAATCAATAAAAGTTAGCTATCGATCTCTGCGAGCATTCGAGTATCTTTCTAAACCAGCGTCTCTCAATCTTTCTTTCTTTCATTATCCCTCGTGTAATAATTATTTTTTAAGATAAATATTTATAAAACTTCCTACTCCAAATATAATTACTTACGAATATCGACAAGTGTTCAATCGTTTTAATCGGTCGTTAAAAAACTTTATACAAATTAATGAAATCTTTGCGAGACTTAGACATAATCCGTATTGACGCATTGAGAAACACTGAAAGCAAGTAAAAATCAGGAAAGAAAAAAAAAGAAAGAAACTCACCGATATTCAGATCCCTCGCTGAGCTGCCTGACCGTAATAGGAAATTCACTGGGTCCGTGTGCCTTCAGTAACTCCTGCAAACGCACCAGCCCTTCGTTATTCTCGTAGATGATGGTAAAGCTCTTCCAGCCCCAGGCTTTCACCAGATCAACGTACGCCTGAAACAAACGCACACACGCGAGCCGCTTATTAGCCGCGATCGTAACCCACGAACGACGATCCATCGTTTCAAGCAGGAGATATATATATATATACACTTCACTTTCATCCTCCGGCGATATTTATTTGATTCCTCTAAACTCGTTTGCGCACGGATTCTCGAAACGCGACTCGAATTTCAAAGTGTAATGGACCGTGAGGATCCACACTTAGCGACAACGTTAAACAAATGAGACCAGGTTCCGTTTTATCGCGATTGATCAATCAATTCCTTATTAAGAAAGATTGTTGGATGTTCCATTCAGGAAATGTTTCGATCTTATGGATCTTAATTATTAGATTCTGTATCTCGAGAAGAGGTACAGAATGTGTCGCGATTTTTTTTTTTTTTTTGGATTTAGAAAAGATTCGGAAATTCCATCTTACGTTCGCGTTATGGATTTGAAACAATTTAGAGGGTCGAAATTAATTGTGTATACGCTTAATGGATTAAAATGTAATCCAAGCCCGATGATTCATTATTAAACAGTTGGATACGGATACTCGTATAGCCATGGAAAATTTAAAAGGGAATATACAGGGATGCGAATATTATGCAAAAATGCATAAAATATTGAAGCAAAAAGCACTCGTTATAATTTTGATTTATGTACATCCCATTTCCTTATTCGTATAAAAATATAAATCTTGCACGAGCATCTACCGTTCATTAATACCTTTCCAGCTTTTCCGATAAATAAACAGATAAATCATTGATGATTATATATATATACTAATTTCAACACTTCAACGACAAATGTTACAAATTTTAATCCGAGTTCGCCTTTCTCGTTTCGCCTCCGTTTGCCAAACTCGAGTCGGTGATTAATCCCAACAGAGGTGGTCAGGAGGAAGCATCCTCCAATTTACAGTTTTCACTTTAGATCCCATTAGAATGTTAGATTGCAATCTGACCCGATGAAATATCGATAACGTTACCCATAAATTGGAACTATCACGGAAGTTCTATAGACGCTATTATCGCTGCCATGAAACTCTATAAAATATCACAGCCATACGCGTTCTATCTTCTATCTGTTAGCTGATATTTTTAATCATTTTCCACGCTCCCTTCTTTCCCTCTGTTATAAAGACGCCTGATCAATCAACCATCACGACCGCCAATTTTTCTTCATTTTTTTTTTCATTTCCACGAAAACGAAGAAGAAGAAGAAGAAGAATCATGGGGGAAATTCGTTTCCGATTCGATTCCAAAGAGATCTTTCCGCGTAGGAATTTATATCATCCGTTTACTTATCCTTGAATTTCCATTCTCGAGTATCTTGGAGCGGAGATGAAGCTGGTTGCATCGAGAGTTCGAGATTCGAGCGTGAAATTACACGTGGACCGTTTATCCCAAAACCATTAAACGTGCCAAGGGTCTAAAGATATTGGAATATTAATTTCGAGGATACGACGAGGGCGAGGAAATGTTAATAAACTCTCTTGTACTTCAGTTTCAGCTATTTACCAGTTGATATAAGGTCAACTATTCTACGAAGAGGGTTCCGAGAAGAGGCGAAATTATAACTCGGGGAGGACAGAGTGGCGAAAGAAAAATGGAAAAATGGCAAAAAATTCTCGCCAGCTACCATTATCTTCCATTCCACCATTCGTGGAATCATCATCAATCATCTAAAAACTCACTCCTCGCGGACCCGTGTCTTTTTTCCCTTCCCCCTGATAAACAGACTGCCAACTACCATTATCTTTCAACTTATCTTTGAACTTGGGCTAATGCAACTCCACGGGAAACGTATTATTTCGCATACGGTTAAAAATCGGCGAAAATATCCACCTATATCCACCCTTACACCCGTATGCAACAATAATAAACCACATAAATTGCAATATCGTCGAAAGGATGACACAATCGTAATAATTGAACGAATAAGAAATAGAACTACGTTGTTTAATTTTACTTTAATTCGCGCTCAATTATTTTAACACTACGTCAAATATTCCCTCCGTTCGTTTAAAGTAAAATGAAATCATCGATCGATCGAACCGTGAACTTTCGTTTCGTTCACGGTGGAGTTGCACAACTTTTCTCTTCGCCAACAACGGGAAGTAAAACGAACGAATTTATCCATAACGATATTCTTCCTCCAAGCTCCGCCTCCACCTCGATTTATACCCAAGTTTCGTCAGAAATTAGAAAATTCCTTCGTTTCGCCAATATCGATCCAAGCTGGGAACAGTTTCCCCAAACGGGAAACCTTTCCCCTTGCTCGCCAACTGGCGCGACCGATGTTTCAAAAGTTTAGCAAGGGCACGCGGCCATAGGTTTTTCCATCCGGGAGGGGAGGAAGGCGGTTCAGTTTCACGTGGAAAACGACTATTACGGGCCGAGGCCAGCCGTACCCTCGACCAACTTCGCCACCGAGTTTCCCGCGAGGAGATCCGCGTAACTCGCGTTTCGAACCCGCTTTTCCGATAATCCCAACTTCCTAAAAGCGCCGCTGTATATTTTCCGCCGAGTAACTTTCGCCGTACCGTGCTCTGCCCTCCTTCTTTCTCACCCCCTTACCCTCGACCTTTTCTCTATCCAGTAGCTCTCGTAACCTGTGCAGCAGCGCAAGCTCGTTTCCAAGATTTCACCCTAGGACTTCCGTCAAAACGCGCATGGATTCGAAGGCGTTTGGTCGAATCTCGAACCATTGATTGCCAATATTTGAAAGGATGGATCAATTTTCCCGCGGTTCCCCCCCTCTTGTTGGGGCGAGACTCTCTCCGCTTTCATCTTTCCCGATCTTTTAGCCGAGCTTAGCGAGAGAGCTAGCTTCTTTGACCGACCTCTAACTTGTTTAATGGAGAGTTACTCTTCTTACGGAGGAGTTACTTTTCGGGAAAAAGCGCGCGCAGGCCGGCCAGGCCCCGATTAACCGAGATACAGGACGTGTTTTCTTGCAATGGTGATCAGTTGGCAAGAAGAACGCCGCGGGGGATCTAGAAAAAGTATGTACGCGGTCTTCTTTTCCCGGCAATGTTCAGTTTCAAACCATCCTCTTGAACGATTAATTAATAGATTCTCCGTTTCGAGTGTTATTATATATTTTCTATATTTTTTTTTTATTTTTGGAAAGATTATACATTAAATTTTCTATAAATAAGTATATGTATTGAGTTTGAAATTCTTCTTCCCCTTTTCTAGTTTTTTTTTGTAACCACGACGAAGTGCATACCAGAAAAAGGATACATTAATAGAGACTAACTTGTTTAATTAAATTTAATTCTATCAATTATAACGAGTGAGTGAAAATTTTGCTTGCTTAAAATGCTATATGTATAAAAAATTATTTACATGAATTATTTGTCGGAAATATTTGTAATCGAAATTTTTGTCGCCATTATTGTTCCTTATAATTATATTATAAATATATATGAGAATAAAGAGTTTAAGCTGTTAACGGATTTACAGCAATTTGTTTCCATAATTTAAGTGTACACTGTAACTACGGGAAAGTAATAATTACACGGTATCGATCGGTTTCGAACGCCATTATATTCGAGCACCGATAATTAGAAAACAAATTAACGCAATGATATCGGTGGCCGTAGTAATTTGAGAAAATGGGCCAGGGCCATTCTGATCGAAAAAAAAAAAAAAAAGAATGCTTGTCGAGAATACGTCATAAACCTGATCGCGTTTAATGAACGCGTTCCACGACCTGCGCAAAGAAAAATTAAATTCCTCCGGCGCCCATATCGTTCATATTTTTCACGTTTTTATTAATATTTAAAAAATCAATAACCAGATCGACGACACACTCCACTCTCGAATTAATTCCCGATTTTATTATTAAATAATTAATTAATCGGGGAGGGATATGAAAGTTTGCCGCTACGAAAAGAGTAGTTTTACAATTGGAACCGTGGAGAGCCAATATTTGAAACTTGACAAAAGACAATCAAACAACAGGAACATTTTGAAGGGTGCACGAGATGCACGAAAATTGACTTCACGAAGAGAAGCTCTCGCCAAGTTTCGGATCCATCCCTGTACACTGCTCGTACGTGTGTAAAGGGATGGACAGAAACAAACGTTGGGAGAAAGTTGCAAAGTGCGACACTGTTGAATTTCCTCCACATGGTGGATACATACTCGTGAGAATTCGTCGAAAGGGACGCGGAATATCTACATAGAAATTGGCCCATTAACACCGAGCCAGGAATACGAAATTACCAAACTGAAAATATTTAACACCACAAACATTTCACTTCGTAATAACAAACAAATTCTATTATCTCCAACAACCATCCGCCTCTCCCTCGATTATCCTTTTCTCCTTCCATCGATTCGAAATTTAATAATCCACGCCACGTGTATCCATTAACGCACGATTCCACGAAATGGGACGCCTAACACCTTGCGCAGCACGTACAGCTACCCTTACCCCAAAAGCCCGCCTCTGCAGACACCCGGCAACCGAGCTCAAGCGAAATTCATTTCGAGATCTCGCCGCTCGAGACTTACTTCAGATTTTCTCGACGCGAGGAATTGATGTAACGCGGCGAACGTGAAACGCGAATGCGTGTTCGAAAGCGTATGTATGGAGATGGAAATACGTGTGTTTCGTTTCCACGGGGGAAAAAAAAAAGGAAACGATAAAACAGTGGGGGCTATAAATCGATGGGATTATTCAAGGGTTTGCATGCCACGCGTCTCCCATAATCGTAGAAAATACGATGTAAATCTGACCGCGACAACTGTTGCCCACCGTCTCTCGCTCCAGCTTTCGACGAGTTGGGTATGCGCGAATCGTGAGTCGGGGCTGGTCACGTTTTTCCCGATACACGTTGTATTTCCACCCTGGTAACTTGGTAGACCGACCTCGTCTAACCGATGCTTAATTTATCTTTCGTTGCTTCAAACGCTCTCGGGCAGATCATCCAAAGCTTTGCGCAATTATTTGATTGGGGCCTGTTCGACACACGGCCTGTCCTCGTTGCGGTTTCCTTCCAAACTTGTCGGATAAATTGGTTGGATGAATTCATTTTGGTCTTTCTTTGGCAATATTTGGGAAAGAGATTAATATTTTATCCCGAAATAACGAATTATGAATTTTGTATCGATTTCGTAAGAGCATTGATGTCGTAATTTAATTTCATTGGAATTTTGTTTTTTAATATCGTTCCTCGGCGAGTTTTTCGTTAGTTGGTGAATAGTAGAGAAAAAGAATGAACGGAAAGTTGGAGTTCCCTTTTGCGCGAAGTAAAAAATTTATTACCCTCGAATATTTAAGAAAACTTTTATATGTAAAAAAATAAAAGTTGTTTCATTGAAATATTCTTCCCCTGATTTGGATTATCTCTTAAATCGTTTAAAAAACTCGGTAATCATCTATTATATTACACTTTTATTCAATTCCATTCTCATTTTTCATAATCTCTTCATATATCTCTCGCGATTACTTAATTTTTATCCGTTAAAAAATTAGACAAATTTCCTGAAAAATTCGTCGTGCCTTCTCCCACCACGACGATAAGGGAGTTTAACATTGGCGTATCACGGTGGCAATTCGTTCGAGGTGTCACTCTCAGCGCAGCGAGGGTTAAGTTAATTGTTAGGTGCATAAATCCCCGACGTTCGTCGCCGGCAAGCAAATCTTTCGTTCCGAATATTTTACCGACTAATCTGAATAATCCTTCTAGCCCGCAATCTCGGTAATCCCTGCAACACCCATTCTCATTCCGTTTCTATATTTCCCCCTCAACCCGTTCTTTCGAAAATAGCCCGCCATCGCCCGAGCGAGCGAGATTGCCCGCGTTTCGTTTAATTCCGACCGATAAATTATCGCCCGGAGACCAATTTCCCTTAAAGGGAGGGCGTCGAATCTCAAAATCGGGTCGGATCGTTGCCGAATGCTAACTGCCAACGCTTAGAATACAGTTGAAAATGCATTACAACCAACGTTCGAACAACGTTCCGTTAATAAAAGCAAAGTGTAAAGCAAAGTAAAGTTGCAGCCTTTATACACCGTGGCAAATAGAAGAAGAGAGTTTCTAATTAAGACACGCGAAATGGGATTGCCTTGATCTTTAACTGCACACAATTACAATTCGATGCTTTCATTCCCTCGTTCCCCCTTTGTCCGCAATAATTAAAATCTTCCCCGAGTTGAATTTAATAAATTCTACTTGTTATTAAGATATTTAATTGTTAAGATATTAATACGTAAGAAGAAAGATTTTATTATTGCGATAAATATTAATTTCATACTTTTAAAAAACTTGTTTCATTGATAATTAGCGAAACTAAAGGAATAAAATAATAATAATAATAATTTCAAAAAATAATCTTTCGTCAAACGTACGGAATGCATACGGAAACAATTTCTAAAAAAGAAAAAAAATTGTGGCCTAAAAAGTTCGGTGGAAAAAAATTCGGACGAAACAACGCTCAGTCGATACGCGGAAGCGTCCTCTACAAAACGTACTTTGTTCCACGTTAATATCTTGATCCGTTGCGGAGATGGATAGATAGATAGAGAGGCGCAAAAGTAAAATGTTCAAAATGCGCGAAGAATTGAATGACAATTGAGATTCCTGGATACTTCGTGACCCACTTCTTTTTTTCCTGGAAATGCGTACGTAGCGGTGGCGCTATGAAAAAAACCGCTGACTCAGCTCTCGTCACTGACCACGCCACTGGCGCCCCTCCCTCCCCTCCCAGCCCCTTTGGCCTAGGTCAGTGACTGTGCGCGCGCGCGCGCGAGACAGAAAGAGAGAATCCGACCGTGCAAGAAGAACAGGGATAACGAGCGCGTCCGAAACTATGTTCCACTTTGGACGATCGTATCTTCGAAACGAAACGCCCTATTAACGCGAAACAAAAAGCATTTTAAAGAGGAAGAATCCTTGCTTTTACCAAGTATTAATTATCATCGCGTCAGGATCGCGTATTTTGTTTCCAGGGACAAAGAAGTGTTGGCTAGATTTGAATGTATTATATCGAAGATATTGATCGAAGATGTTCGAATTCATTCATCCCGTTTACAATTTTCGCGACAAGAGTGAAATTAAAATGAAATGTTAATTTATCAAACGATTAAACCCTGTAAATTTATATATCCTTTTCAAAGGATCCGTCCTCGTAATTTCATCGGACGTTAACGTTTATAGGATTAGAATACGCGGAATTCATCGCGAAACGTGTCTCCCAGATGCGACACGATCCCTGGTGCATCGATTCCGTTCCATCGGTCACGTTACACGATCGTTGTCGAGTTTCGCGATACGATCAATGGATAATTCGTAAAACAGGAGAACCGTTCGGACATTACGTATTCTCCCCGTGACACGTGGACGTGTAAGAGAGCAGCAGATCCCGCGGAGGATGCAAATTGCGTGGAAATATTTCAATGGCAGGGTAGGAAGACACTGTAACTTTATTCATCGAGGTATCGATGGAAATTAAGAACACGATGACGGGAAGATTATTTATCGTGATTATTACGTTTCGAGCACGTTTTTTTCACCGAATATCTAGTATATTCACGGGTTGTCTTACCAAATCTATGTCTATGTCTATATATATATATATATATGTAATGTGTCGCAAGCTCTTGCGAAAATGCACACACGCTTTTATCTTTCACCGCGAGCTGACATAACTTTTCATAATGAAAGTCCCGTCAATCTTCTTTCGCCCTTTACCAACGCTATTTCTTTTTCCCTTTTCCTCATTTTTCTCCTCCCTTCCTTTTTATTTTCCGCAACTCCTGTCGCGAATTCGTGACACCGACTGATGAAAGTGTTTCGCGCATTTTGGAAAAAAAAGAGGGGAAACATGCATAACCTGGACAGAAATTGTATTTCCTTTAATCGAGTGATGGAAAAAATATAAACAACGCGTGAAATGAGAAAGAGAATTTTGGATTTAGATTTATTATACGCAGGAGAACGAAGGAGAAGATTTAAAAGAATGCAAAGTCCATTTTCAAGTCAAGATTTCGGTGTTAAATGGAAACTGAAAAACAATGCGCTACAACACCTTTTGTAAAAATACAGATAAAAATACGGTAAGAGAATTCTACGTTAATGACAATCCTTTGTTTCCTCGGAAACCTGGGACGAACAATGGCCCGGACGAGTCAATTGCACTGTCGAAACAAATACATTTCAAACACATTCGAATGTAGGTTTCGCGCTAATTTGAATAAATACGTAGCTTGCTTTGATTGTCCTTCCCCTTTGTTTTGTTCCAACGTTTCAATTACGACTTGAGAGGGGGGGAGATTGATCGACAAAACTACACGTTTGTTTAACGTGGCAAAAATTGTATGAATTTCCCAAACTTCTACGTTTCTACGAGCTGTTTACTTTTATCTTACTTTGAAATTATGAGATAGAAGAAGATAACGAATCATGATTTTTAGAATACCGTGGATCAACTTTAAAATTTATTCATCAACAAATTGTTTGAATCAATTGAATTTTTTGTCTGGATAGTATTCGAATTTGTATAGCTTTTCTTTAGTTGAAACTTTACTTGAATAAAATCTGACAAAACTTTCTATGTTTAACATCACAATTTTCCTAAATAATAGATTCTGTCAATTTCCAATTTCTCGATTTTAAGATTACATTCTCATTTTAATTCTAATATATCGGTTAAAAATTATAAAAATTACAATCATTAATTGAGATATACTTTTTAAAAAACTCAATATATATTATACTCAACGAGTCTTTTCCATTAATAATTTCTTCTTTTTCTTAACAGTTTTTTTCCTTAGCCCCATCACCATTAAGTACATCCTCGCGCGTTCAAACCGAAAGTATGTCACCTTGTTAAAAGGATTGAAAAAAATTTCTCATTTCGCGAAGAGTCTCTACATATTCTTCTCTTTGTTCCTTTTTTCTCGATGCGTGAAGTCATATCGTTAAGTTTAAACGCTGTAATCACGGTTGTAGTACTTTATCCCTTTCGAAGCTCGAACAACTCGTTAACAGTCAAAATTCTCGATGACCATAACCAATTCATTTCTTTACTTCCTGTTCTTCCTTCAATCTTTATAATCTATCCCACGTTTGCTCAGTTTTTCCTCGATCTAGCACCTACAAAACAATTTTAAATAAGATCTTCTTATTAGCCATTTATTTCTACAAACGTGCTGATTAAAAATCTCAGAAGAAGAAAGATCGAAAAATCTCTTCCGAGATTTATTAACGAATAGAAGAATATTTTAATTATCGAAATTGTATAAATAATATTTTTGAAATATCTTTTATTCCCCGTAGAAAGTAAGTCGGTCACGAGTCGAAATCGAGTTCAAGGCGCCGACGAGATGTTGCTTTGTCGAAATTTCGTTTCCACGGAGTGTAATCATCGCCATTCAAGAGAACGATCAACTCTCCCGCGTTGGTGACAAATAGGGGGACGAATAAAAGGGTCGTGAATAAGGGGTGGAGAGGGAAATCGTACGAGTTAGGAGCAAACGAGCGCTTTCTTTTTTCGACCCTCGTCACGAGAACGTTGCCAAGGGGTTCATTAGCAGCGAGGCAACGATGATGTGTCGTACGCTGTTACATTACGTTTTATATACACGAGCGTAAAAGCATAACACGATCGAGGTTAACGGCTCGCTTTCAAAGGAACAATGCACGGAGGCAGGGGATGTGCTTCTAAGAAATCATCCACTCTTTAATCCCCTTTAAACTCATCGATGATATATCCATCCTTCGAATTATCCGAGTATCAAAAGTGTCTAAACGAAAATTTTGTGTTAAAAATTATCATGTCTAATTACACGTGTCGTTAAAAAAAAGAATTACAAAAATGTTTATTATGATTTATCTGGTACGATAATGTTTGAAACAAAACACGACACGATATATGAAGATCGATAGAAAATTTTCTAAAAATGCATTTCCATGTAAATTGACTCACTCTGTAAATTAATTATTATTACAATAACCATTACTTAGCTCATCTTTAATCATTAATCTAATTTTCCTCGTTTGCAATAAACATTTAATAATACTTTCCCATATAACTTTACCCATAGAATTTTATCCGAACAAACTTCTACCCCCCAATATTACACTTCACCAGGAACAGGAACTGGGTGTTCGATCATACATATGCATACTCCAAAATATAGCGAATCGAGCCACGTCTGGGAAATTCCGCGAACAATTTTGCCACGTCGGGTCGTTAAGGTGACGAACACGCGCCCACCGATTGGCTTATGCCTTATGCAACGAAAACGAACAATGCAAGAAATAATATTGCATGGATGTGACAGGTAGCGAAATTGCAGGCGACAGGATAATGAACCGTTTAGGGAGTAGCGCCGGTCCCAACGGTAACCCCGCATTAAGATACATCCACTTGCCGCAACGACACACCCTTCCGTAACAACCTTCGCCTATAATAACGTGTTACGTGTTATTGGGGAGCGACGCACGTTCCCATCCTCTGCTTTCCATTCACCGCCTAATTTCGTCTCTGGCCTATGAATCCCTCGACTGTCGCCTCCAAGACAATTTCTGATTCTACCAGAGAACGATGATGCATTTGCAGTCTGACTAAACGTTCGCGAGATTGGTTGGCTAATTTCCACCGATCTTCTCCGTGTTCCTAAGATTTAAAAGGGATTATTAATTAGAATATTAGAAAGAGTTGAAAGTTTCCAATCTGTTCAGCAAGAATTGCATTCTTCGATAATGAAATTTGTTTAGAGATTTCAATGTGTCGTAAATGATCGTTTATCAATAAGAATAAATTCATTTTCTTTTCTTTTTTTCGAGTTTCATGAGGAATCCCGCATCGACGCGTTGTTCTTTGAAAATATCTACGAAAGATAAATTATCGAAGAAACGATTAATAAGAAAAATCTTTCATGAATTTTTCCAATTAAATTGGTAAGTAAAAAGAAATTCAAGTGGAAAAATTCGACGAATTTTAAAACACTGGAAAAATTGCAAACCCGTGTTTCATGGAAACGGTCGTTGAGAGAAAAAAAATTCTACCAAAAGTTACGTTTAGTTTAAAATAAATAAATCGAGAAATTACTTCTTCTATTCGATAAAAATTTCTATCGAATTATCAAGATTACTCGAGAGATTATCGACAAGTATCGTTGAAATCAAGAAAAAAAAAAAACGATTAACGTTTATTCAACGTTTATCTGAAACTGGCACGCGCGGATCAATAGGAAGAAAGTTGGCAAGAGAAGATGCAAGTTGTACACGTCCCCATCCCAATTTCCGATTCTCGATTCTTTGAATTTCAACGAGAAGATGTACGTTTCATTGCTATACGCGCGCGACATGGACCACGGTAATTTCGATGCAGGGGAGCCCTTTACAGGATTAAGATTAACGCGTACGATCCCCTCTTTTTTAACGCGCTTATCGCACACGAGACTCGTGTAAAGGCGAGGCTCGTATTTCGACAGCTGGTCGTATTTTTCGTTCCCACGAGTGAATACGAGAATCTGCAGATTTGACGCGCATCAACGATAAATACGTTTGCCGAGAGAAAAAATTTTAATATAATGCGGTAAATAGGGAAGAGGGGAATAATAGATTAAAAAAAGGATTTCTTTACAATGGGATGGAAGATGCGGTTAAAAAATTTCGTCTGTTGTTACGGTTATAGAGAATTAAAATGGGAGGAGGAGATTAACGTAACGACGTTGTATAATTTTTTATGCTGAATAGGAAGAGGATTAACATAATAGCGTTATCTATTTTTTTTAAATAAAAACTCGAGGAAGATAAAACGCAACGACGCTATGAATTTTTAATCTGGAATAACAGAAAAGAAGAGAAAATGGTGGTACGGGATTTTTAAATCATCGAGTACGAATCTTATCGAAGCCGTGATACATCGAAAGTTATTTCTTCTAACCAGTTTGGGACCAAGTAAATGCTCCCCTAATATGTTTTGCCACGGTCAAAGAGAAATTCGTTATCCATTGTATGGTTAAATCGAAGTTTCCTGAACAAACAAAGTTGCACGGACTGTTGAAGCTGTTAGACAGAACGTTGGGGAAAGTTCGAGGCCCTTATCGTCCCTTCCGGACGCGGGCACACGTGTCAGAGTTTCCCCAATGTTTCCGGAAATAGCAAGTTGGTGTCAACCGAGATGGTTCGATTATAATTTTCAACCGTTTTCAATTTCACAATTTTTCTAGCTCATAAGTGATATTTTCTTTTTTCCACGCCTTTGTCCCCGATTTCGTTTCGAAAACGAGAGAATAATAGATCGAATTATTATCAAACTACGCTATTTCCATCCATAAAAATAAATTCAAACAGATACGTATAAGCAAATACGTTATTTCAATATTTTCAATCTTCTCGATTCTTTAAAACGTTTACTATTTATTTCCTTAATTTGAACAAGGTAAATTTTACAAAAAATTTTACGGTAAAAAAAAAATTATAAAACAACAATCGTAAAAAAAAAACTAAATACGAGAGTCATAGAAATAATTTTTTCCAGCATTTTTGCAATCTAGTAGCGAAAGAGTAGTGGAGAGGCTCGATGGTGGTAATCTTTTAACCTGTATCCTCCGGTATCGTAAAAAAAAAAAAAAAAAAAAAAAAAGAAGAGGAACACGAAAACACCGTTCATTTTTTTCTGCAGCTTTCGCAGTGGAAAAGGTTGGAAAACGAGGCGGCCGCTCGATGACAGCGTGAAAAGAGGGCGTGAATTTATATCGCGTTACGCGGATAATTTATTTTTCAAGAAAAAGAACTCTTCCGTTCGCACGAAGGGAGGAAGGTTCACGGCTCGCGGAGTTTATCGCGTTAATTCAAATTTATCGGGTTAAAGTGCGGGTGAACGGGGACCGTTCAGAAGTTATTCGGCGTAAATCAAATCCTTTACGGCCATCAGATGCAAAAGTCGTATTCTGAAACAATGCCCTCCAAGTAATGTCCTTTTATTCGAATCCCGATAATGCCACCGCGGGAAAAATCCGTTCCCCACCTCTCTCCTCCTCGTTGCCATTTCTCCACGCGCCTCTCTCTCTCTATCCTTCATCTTTTCTTTCCATCACGAATTTACACTCTACTAGAAGACACTCCATCCTTTAAGAATTCTTTAAAATATTCGCGTCGACGTTGAAGTGAAAATGAAATTTAATTTTCTTACAAGATTCTCAAATTCTAAAAATCAAAAATCTCGAGTTATTCAATTTCAAGAAGCAACACCACCAAGAAGAAAAACTATTAATTCGTTCTATCTCTTTTAGCCGTATCTCGAAAATCCTCTCTAGCTTATCCTTGGCCTTGGAGCGAACTCGGAAATCGAGGGAAGAATGGGCTTTCTTTTTCTTCTTTTTCCTCTTCCTTTTTTAATTCCAATTCCTAGCACAATCCCGATTCTTCGATTCAAAGAGGTCGTAAATAATGCATCGGCCTGTTACGTACGGCCGTTTAAAAATGCGCCAATGTTGCCGCATCGGAGGCGCGAGCGTGGGAAAGGCAGCTGCGCTTTCGAGGAGAGGAATCCGGAGGAAGGCGAAAAGCCGCGAGACAGCTGGCGGGGATGATAGTTTCGTATCGTATACGCGAGATTATCCACCATGCATCTGACGATACGGCTTCGATGTTTTGATTGTGACTCTCTTTCACCCACATTGCGCCCCGCGGTCTATTTCGGGGTTGAAGGGGGATCCGACATCCGCTTTTACGATAAAGTTATTCACTCGCCGGGGAGTGAGATCGTTTCATAGGTATAGAGTGGAGTTGTTGCGCCTGCACGCCTGCGCGCTTCGCGCGAGCAGCTCCCATTCACGGGAGATGATAACTCTTATCCACCGTCCCTGTTTTATCTAAACACGTTCTGGAAAATTGTATCGCGTTAATAAAATTTCCCTCGAGTTTAGTCGATGGAAGAATTTTATTCGACGGAAATATTTCTTTTTCCTTTTTCTTTTTTTTTGGAAATAATTCTGTTGGAAGGTGAAGATTTCGCGAATTTCGATTAAATAGGATTTGAATATCTTGGTAAGATATGATTATTTTAATAAAAATCAATTTCTAAGTAGTTAAAAATTTCCTAAAATAGAATTACTTTAAACAATTATTAAAATGCTTAAATAATATTTAATAGTTATTATAGTTGATCATATTCTTCTTTTCACACGTAAAGTAATTACAATTATTTGCAATTATTATTTTTGAAGGATAAATTATCTAAGGTTAATTTTATTCGTAGCTTAAACTATTAAATTTTCACTGGTCGAGTTAATATCTAATCCAATCCTGTTGATGTCTGACCATAAACGTTTCGTTTCCACTGCGTCGCATAACTCGTTTCTTACCCCACAATCCGTTTAAGTAGCGACTAAAATATTCATTTTGTCCAACCTCATAATAATCGCGCGACTTGCAAACGATATCTCATGAAATATCTTTCCTTTTTAATATAGAAGAAAGCGTTTACTAACAAGATAGTTGGCCTACGAAAACTTTGGATAAGGAAAATGTAGAATAATTCCCGGAGGACAAAGTTGATGGACGGAGTTATATGGTGTTAATCCCAAACACGTGAAGATACGCCTTCTTTTGACCATCTCGTTCGCGACCTGCTCTACTCGCAAGTGGAAGCAAGCGCACGCCTTATATTCCAAAGTAATCCCATTCACGAAGAATACGTTTATTTCGCGACATCTAGTATGGAAATAAACGGCGCGCTTTAACCCATGAAGAACATTTCGCCCCGCCGAAAACCTTGCCCCGTTTATTATTCACGGAACGAAACATTTCAGTTTCTAGACGATTTATGAACTTTTCCTTCCTAGGTAGCAAGTTATCTAACCGATAAAGAAGTTTTTAATGCCGGCCTGTTCTCCTCCTCGGCTAATAGCAACTTTAAATAGCGAGCGGTATTTATCAACGGTTATTTGACTTTCGATGTAGTTACAAATATTTCCTCCAACTTTTTCCATTTCTAAATCGAGCGACGAGAAAATGCAAATTTCCTGCGTACAAAATATTTCACCAAAGTGTTTTATTTCTTCTTCGTAGACGTGTTAATTTATCGTCGAATCGCCCTTCGATTAATATTAATCCTCTCATATAATTTGGTCAAGTTGTTATAATAGAACTTAACCTCGGAAGAACTTTACTTTCTTTGTTGAAAGTGGCACGTGCATTGGTTTAAGTTCGTCGAATTCCTTTAACAGAGCTACAATGTAGATAAAGGATCGGAACGAGCAAGAAAATGTCATAAATCACGCTGATGCTTCGAAAGAAGCATGCTAATGTGACAATGAACAGAAGAAATACGGCGAAGAAGAAACATAGCGTGTATAAACTACTATCCATAACTTGGCAGCTGCAAAAGGTAATTGCTGTCCACTATTAAAAAAAAAAAAAAAAAAAAATTGAAAGATTTACCACGCTCCACTATCACTTTTATGATTCTATTCAACGCAATACCGCGACGTAACGTTTAATAAACGAACGAAAGTTAAATTGTTCATTACATGAAACATGTATAATACGTTAGAATATAAACTAAATGGAATTTAATAAAGAAGATTACAAACGAAGATAATAAAAATCGTTCGCTCGAGAAAGAAAACCGTCGAAATGATCGGCGAATAAGCCATGGTAAATGACCAGGTCGCAAACTATTCCCTGGGGGATAGTCGAGGCAATCGGCTTTCAATCGAGGTTGCTACGTGGTTCGTGTTCACCACATTCAATGCCGTTGATTAGTGACTACTTTCGAAAATAAACGAGAACAGCCCTGTGCACGTATCTCCTTTTCACGAGTGAAAGAAAGAAGGAGGAGGAGGAGGCGAGAGCGACGACGAAAAGGGACGACGACGAGGCTAGAATGGGAAGGACTACAATATATAACGGTTGATAGGAGAGAGAGTTGAAAGGAAGAAAAGGAACCGAAGGACACGATGTACCCTCTGTCGAGTAGCAACCACCTTTTCCACCGCGTACAAGTAACCGAATCGACCTGAAAGTGCTTATCGGTGGGACGCCACCACGTACACCACCACCACCACCACCACCACCACCACCACCACGAGCAGCAGTGGATGCTGCGGATGTGTACGAGGATGTGAACCCGTAACGAGCAAAGGCTCGACTACGAAACGGTACAAATTCAATTTGAACGGCAACGTGCCGGCTGATTCGAACGATCGCCGGTATCCAAAGGGAGGAGGAGACGGTCCATTATCGGGCAGAAGGAGGGCATCGTTAAATCATTGGCACCGGCCACCCGCCAATTCCGCTCCTCTCGTGGTTCATTAGAGCGGCGCGTGGATATATCGTCGCGCTGCGAAGCGCGGCCGTTGATTGTTCCTCGTCCGACAATCAGATTATCGTAACTTTTAACGGGCCCGTAAGAAGATTTCCGCCACCGCTGCTTTCATCTTCGCGAACTTTCCTTCCTTTGTTCCGCGACCGTGAACGAATTCCGTCTCCCGTTTCGAGGTCCAGTTTCGAATCTCGTCCAGGATTTTCCGATTGTCCGGATACGTTTTAAAGGGATTTCAGAGACATCTTGTAATTTGGTATTGAAGATTAGGAGAATCGCAAGAATCGGGAAGATTTATTTGAGAAATTTCTAGTAGGGTAAACTTTAATCCTATATTTTCCTTTCCTTTCCGTTGCTTCCTGTACTTCTCGAAGATGAATGGACGCGAGCTAAGCAAGTAGCGAAAGGGGAAACGATATCGAATCCAGAAGATAATCTGAATGGTCCACAACTGTGAAATTACTAGATGGAACGCGATTGCAAAAATTGGCGAGACGATATTTTCCTCTCCGTTCCCAGGGGATAATTATTAATTATTCCCTGGGCAGGCATTCGCGATATTCGCGGTCAGGATCGCGTAGAATTTGCAGCGGCGAAAGGTCGAAACGACGTCGAGACAACGCCGAGACGAGAAATTCCCGCGGAGATGAAATTTCGGTGTAGAATTTAAAACGGTTCGTTAGCACACCGCACTCGGTTTTCGGCTGAATCTGCATGTGAGCCAGGAGTGCTGCAAACCCAGCCCCACACACGCCGATATACGCCGCTCTTGCTACTGTAAACACGGCTACGAGTGCACTCGAGCGTAATACTGGACGATAGTCGATCATGTCAAAGGAACTTTCTTCATCGAAAGTCTTTTGCCGGAAAACCCTGTTTTCCTCGATCGAACCCCATCTCCCCCGCGAAACTGATTGCGCCCCGTGGACGATGGCCACTCGACCGGTATTACCACGGAAGAGCAAGTCTAATAAGCCGCATGTCCGAAACGCAAATAGCTTTGCCCGCGGCAACCAGTGGCGGCCAAGATTTTAAGACGAGGCCAGCCTCTGAGGCCAGGATAATATCTTAAACGGCGACCGTTTTCACGATCCCCGTCGATGCGAGTGTTATCTAAAAGCGCGCGAAACGATGTATTTTCCATGTCACGGTGGATTATAAGATACGTCGATCGAATGAATATTACGAACGAGTATTTGGAAATTAATTGAGCAAGTTTGTACGCTCAGAAAAGAAAAAAGGAGAAGGAAACATTCCTTTCGAGAGAGATGCGTTCTAATTAGGTTGAACCATACCCGATCGAACCATTTCATTTTTTTTTAAGCAGATCGTAACGTGAAAATCGAAATGAATTATGCAAAGTACCGTGGTCTATCCGATTTGCGAAATTTCTCGCGCGAAAGTTTCTCCAAGTCTCTCGATTCTCTCTGAAATGAAATTCATAAGCACCCACCATATTCGGCGAATTCTCAGTTAAAACTTTTTTAAGTCTTAATATCCTTTGCGAAATTCTCGCTCATTGTTCCTTATTTCCCGAGTTTCCATACGCTTTCTTAATGGGAATAATCTCTTTTTCTTTTTTTATATTCTTTCCGATCTTCTCCGTTCTTAGATTCTTAAACGCTCTTTTCTTCCAATAAGCAATCTCAAACGGTTCAGATTAAGACACGTTCTACCGAGACAGAAATTCGAGTAATATCGATCGAAATGGACTCGCGAGATTGCAATTAAAAACGGGATGTCGCGATGGGAACGCAAAGTGAATAAAATGAAAAGTGTTCGTATCGTATTGCCAAGGATTTCGTATAATTCGATCTCGTTTTCGATGCTACGAAGAAATTTCAATTAAGTCCGTCAGACGTTTGTTTCCTAAATCCTTATCCGCGGAACAAAGAAACCGAAAATCACTAGCAAAGAGGTTTCAAACTTCAGAAAGGTTTTCGAAAAGAAAGAGAGAAGGAAAAGGCGACAAACAAGCGTTTCGTTGTTTGAAACCGTCTGTCGTCGAATGCAAATTGTGGCGCATTATCTTTTTATCTATCTCGAAAAGAGAATGGCCCTCTTCTAAGATTAACTTTCATCGAACATCACGCTCCCCTCCCCCCACCCTTAAACCGCATTACCGTTCTCAATTCCATCCGCAAATATTCCGTCAAATGAGCGCAAGAACTTCTTTACTATCCCACTTTCCATCAACCGTCGTAGCGCTTTTCCACCAACTACTCGAAACCAACTGCTTCTTTTCTTCTATTTCCCCTCCACCACGGTCTAACATCTTAAGGGAGGGAGGGGGGTGAAAAAAGTGATTGGAATTACGTTGAAAGGGCGAGGTTCTTTTGGAATTAAAGGTGGGTAGCGGTTTCTTTCAACGTCTTCACTCCACCACTCCAGAATATCGCGTTACCTTCGATCATTTCGATTTCTCCAAGTGCTTCCTTCCTCTCCCCCGAGTGAAAAACATTTCGAGGGGAAATGTTGTCGAAAGGGGAGCCTCAACCATCCTCCACGTAATCACGGGGAGCTACTTTCTCCCCGTTGAATTTTATATTTCTGTTGCAAGCTCCAGGAAGGAAGGAAGGAAGGAAGGAAGGAAGGAAGGAAGGAAGGAGGGAAGGAGGGGAGGGAAAGCATCGACTGAGAAAACACGGTCAAAGGAATCACCTTGGTTGAAAACACCGCCAACATCCTACGAAGAGCCACTTCTCTCTTCCCTCTTGTAAACTTGCGAGGCCGCCGACCAGAAACGCAAAAAATCTGGCCGAGGACCGGCTACGAATAAACTCTCTCTCTCTCTCTTTCTCTCTTATTCGATTCTTGGTATTCGTTTTTTATCACGAGCTTGTTTCTTTTCTCGAGTCAAGAGAGAGCCGTGTTTCCAACGTAAACGAAGGACTTACGGCGGATACGATTTTCATAAATAATCGAGGAGCCGGCAATCCAGGGAGTTGAATCCATCCACGTCACGTTTCCGGGGACTTTTAATCTTGGAAATTTTAATCCTCGATTGATCCAACTGTGCTATAGCTCTCATTTGAAATTGATTTGGAATACGTAAATCCGCTTATGGACGTCGACGAAGCGTAGGAAAATATTTAAAAGAGGATACATATTGCAAATTTTTTTTTTTAATTCCTTCATGCAAAGAATCGCTTTCATCGCGGTCAAAAGTTTCGAAAGATTCACTCACTTCGCGCTTTATTATTATTTCTCGAATCAATCTTTTACAAATTCAATTTCTTTCTCTTTCCATCGTTTCACAATTCTTTTTTATAATCGTAAATAACAATCGTCGTACGAGAATTTTTTCAGTGCGCGCTATTGTTCCAAAAAAAAAAAAAAAATAGAAAAGATACAAGTATCAAAAGGGGCAATGGAACGTTCGCGTGCGACGAATAACAAAAGTACTCGTGCAAAATGGCTGGGATCCGGCAATGCTGCGAATAACGCATAAATACTCTCGCGTAAAGACTCGGTCTCTGGAATAAATTTCGCCATATTTCGAGGCCGAGAAAAAATTGAAAAATTCACGGGAAGAGATCGAATCGAAATATTCCTTAAACGTTTCGTCGTCCGAGTTATTCGAAGAATTCGCGGTGTCGTTGGCCACCGTTGCGTGTTCATGTCTAACGCACGGCCAGAATTCAATTTCGTCGCGCGATGCGTTTAGGCTATAATTGAAATTCTTACTGTAACGCAGTAATTTGTCCGCTCTTTGTGCCGTGGCATTGCTCTCTTTGATCTTTGTTCTTCAAAGTCGGACCACGCAACCGGAAATCATCATTTATTGGTACACGCTGCGCGCTATCGAAAATCGAGGCGCGTAGCAGATTAGAAATTTTTCCCTTTTCCCCCACGGAAAACACTTTGTCACGTACAAAGTCGGTAGGGGGAAACTTGATTGACCGTGGAACAATGCTCTCCTGTTCGCCCTTTTTCTCTATATTTTCCGTGTAATCATCCTCTCGAAAACGAGTTTATCACATATATATATATATATATATATATAGGAAAAATAATTAATCCGTTCTTTATTTTTTTAATTTTTTCACCTTCGAGCAACGTTCGATTTAAAAAGTATCGAATTTCAATTTTTATTCCCTCCTCTTTCCAACGGTTTATGATTGTACGTTTATTCACTCGTCAAAAAGTTACACGTTACTTTTCGCAAGCAAGATTATTCCTCGAAATTTTAACTGAAGAAAATCAGGAAAACTTGAAATAATGAGTTATAGATAAAATAATTCGATAATAATTCGATTTCTTTGATCGTATATAATATTCCATCTTTGGAGAAGGGGAAAAAAATGGTAACAATGTCTATGAGCATCATGAACGTGATCGCATGAAACGTGTTACAAACGCGAGGACAAATGGCTCGATGAAGATAATAGCAAAAGAGAATAAATATTTCTCTACGAGACAGGATATATTTTATCGAAATATCGCGTTAATTTCCACAATCACGATCGGCACCACGGACCGTTGTCGTTACCGCAACAGTTAACGTTAAGCTCTCGTTATTACTCGCTCTTTGTTCCACGAATGTTCGTTTTAACCCATGTTTCAAAATTTAAAACATCCTGTTTTCACGGTAACATTCGGTTTTCACGGTAAAGCAATGTCAATGTTCAGCTTCCCCGTGTTTCGCCTCGAGATTTATATCCGCGAGCGGGTGTATTTCTGGTTTCGACTAGCGGTAGAAAATGCATAACTATAGAGAGGGAGAGAGAAAAAAGAGAAAAATAGAGAAATAACAGAAAAAGAGAGAGAAAGAGAGAACGTCCTTTTTATCGTATCGTTTACATTAAAACGATCACCGTATTCAAGCCGTCGTATTAATTCTGTTTGCGTTCCACTTGTTCTCGTTGAAACGAACCTCGGCTTTTCGAACTTAAAACAATGATACGAGAGTCGATTGAAATATCGTTGCTCATAAAGAGATCGAATTGGAGCGAAAATATTCTATGGATGGAAGAAAAGAAGAAAAAAAGAGAGAGAACTGGTGATAATATTCTATTCTTATTTGTATCGTAATAATATCGTACGACAGAGGAGAGGAGAGTATATTTGTACGATGCATCAGCGGTAGGAGAAAGGATCTTAAGCTGCGAAGCTTAACTCGGATAGCATCGTTGTAAGCCATCATAAAGACTGAAATGCGCTTTCTCCGAGTTAAAAGATTTCTCTCTTACTTATTGCGCGGCTCGAAATATTTCTTTCGAATACAACTTTGCGTGGAACGAATAAAATAAGATTACGCTCGATCCTCGAAAAGTTTTCAAGTTTATAGAAGGCATAGACGTAGGTAAGTGAGAGAAGAGAAAGATCGCGCAAGTTGTTGCTTTTTGCTCGTCGAAAAAACGGGATCGTGATTCGAGGAATGGAATCGAAAACTTTTCCACGAGTATGTTGATAATAATTTATATAAAACATCGATCGTGATCCAGGAACGAGAAAAATTCTTTTGAATTCTAATTAGAAGTTAGATTTTTCTGATGTAGAAACTTTCTTTCAAGACGCGGAAAAGGTGGGGGTAGGTGGAAAGCGAGGATGAAGTCACGTCCCGTCCATAAACCGGTTTCCAAAGTCTTAACGTCGCACACACGTTGCTTGTTTTCGCGGAAACTCGAAATGTTTCCATCCACGTTCAAGTTACAACTTTCCCTTAATATCTTCGACAACCTCTTACATCCGCCACGAAAATAAGGCTTCGAACTTGGAATATTCGATGACTGGAAAGAAG
The DNA here is from genome assembly GCF_003254395.2 of Apis mellifera. Taxonomy (NCBI): domain Eukaryota; kingdom Metazoa; phylum Arthropoda; class Insecta; order Hymenoptera; family Apidae; genus Apis; species Apis mellifera. The sequence continues at coordinate 23,566,895 of NC_037638.1, forward strand.
AGGGGAATCTCGGCCGGATGGAAGAGACAATAAATGGAACAGCGATGAAATCATGAAGGAGAAAAATACCACGTGGCGGGAATATTTGCGAGTGGAAAATTTAGGCGACGATCTTTCCAAAAGATTTCGTGCGCGAACGAGACGAGTAAGTCTCGTTAAGTCGAGAAGTAAGGCGTCGCTTTCGCCAACTTTCCGTTCGAAACTTTCCGTTTATTAAGAGAAATTTGGAAACTTCTTCTTTTCTTCCAACTTCCTGTCAACTCGCATTTGCATCAACACGACGTAACTACCACTACCCCGTCCATTCTCAAAAATTCTTTCTCTCCCCTTTAAAAACTTGTCCCATCTTCCACGAGTTTTGCAAATTCCAAAACTTACAAACAATACACAAGATACATAAATACCGAATAATAATCAAAAAGTATTACAGACAATAAAACGAAACGACTCGAACGAGTTCGTTGAAAATGCTCGAAACGAAATCTTACACGCGAAAATTAACGCAATTTGTTGAAACTCGAATCAAAACTCGACCGCGTTTCTCCTCTCGCGTCGCGCTCATGACTCGACGAGAAACGTGAGAGAGGGGGCGGGGGATTTCGTGAAGGATGAAGCCCTGATGAGGGTATTATTCGGTGTACGTACCTTGGAGAGGGTGGTGGGGTGCGGGTAGAGGTTGACGAGACAGCTCTGCCGTCTGAGCCGGTAGTCCCAACGTGTCTCCAGATGCGGAATCTCCATGGTGTCGCAAATGCTTTGCACGTGGGAGGCGGTGTGCGCGCTCTGCGGCCCAAAAATCGCCGCCACCCCGCTTCGCAGCAAGTGGCACACTGAAATCAAACAACGGCCCCCGTTACGCACACTCGCGCTCTTTATTTCCAGTTATTTGCAGTTTCCGTTTGCGCTGGATTATACCGATTTTCGGAAATTGGCCTGGCTCCCTGGGAAAATTCGATTTTCCCAAGGGATTTGCGGATTATAGGGGCGGGCGAAGGGAGGATTTATTTGGAAAAGGGTAGGTATTTTTTTTTTAGTCGATAAGATAACGCGTTTTAAAAAGAATGTATCGTACGAGAATTATGAATATCTTGAAACTTGTGTCAGATATCGGCGACTTTTTGCCAGAGATTCGAATAACTTGGAAAATGTTCATCATAAACCGACCCATTCCAATCAAAATAATCCTTTAGCAAGCAATATAGGAAGGGGAATATTTGAAATCGATGAAACTGCGTGAAATTTTACCACTCGAAAGAATGAAATCACAAAATTTCAGATAGTAGCTGTTCACAAAAATTGCAGTTTCAGCTCCTAAAAGGTTATATCGCGCCAGCAGTCGAGTAGTAAAATAAAGAGTACCATTTCGCGATCGTAGGATACCGAATCGAAAGATCTGCACCGCAGAAACGCATAACGTAACTACCAGTCGACCACCATTATCGATTAATCACCCAAATTCACCAAACTTCTCTCGTTCACAAACTTTCCCCTATATTCCGTTCCCCATCGAGTTGCGGAATCGTCATGGCGTGTGGCAAACGAACCATCCACCGATTTTTGCCTCCGATTTTCAATGTTGATTGCTTTAAAATAAATTAAATATTTAATTTGAACTATGCAACAAAGTTACTTCAGATCATATATATATGTATAATAAAGTTATTTGGTGTTTCAAGTGTTTAATTTTTCATCGAAGAAATATTCCATTTGTATATTATTACAATTTACAGATTTTGGAAAATGTTCTCACATTCTTGTAAAATTTAGAACAGTAGTACTCGCTCTGGAATTAAAACAGAAATTGTTTTCGAAATTTACGAACGATAAAAAATTACACTCGAGCAAGAACAATTCAGTTTGCAGTATGAAAAAGGAAAAAGTAGTATAAAAAATATCCGCTCAAAATAAAAAGTCGGTATTTACACGATTGGTGATACAAATACGATTCGATCTTTCGAACATACCATACCACCTTTCTCGGCATACCATTCCTGATACGTTTTATTTTCGCGACACTTATTTTAGAAAGAATATACTCCTCGATGGAAATCGAGGCAGCGTTAATTAACGAGGTAGCAAGGTAATCGCGTTAATGCGCAACATGTTTAATACGTTTCATTACGCCTGCTACGAGAAAGCAGATTATCGAATGCCAGTCACTCGTAATTAGTCGTGACAGATAATATTTTATAATTGGATTCGTTCCACGCTTCCCCATTCCCCACTCCTTTTCCTTTCCTTCCATCTCGTTCGACTCGATATTTCCCTCCTCCCCCCTTTCAATTTTCCGGTTCGTTACTCGCGTTAATCTTGCAAGATTTCGTCAACGGCCTCTCCACCGTCTTGATTAATTATTAACACGCAAAGCACGTGGAAGAAGCCTTATTCAACTCCACAGCTCTTTCACCTCGGTCCTTTCAAAGATCCGAAAAAGGAGCACGGTAATCCGCTATTAATGATAAACCAGTTTCATCTTTGCCGGCCAAGTTAATCGTAAATTGACAGATCCATTGAATCTCTTCTTTTTTTTTTCACAATATTTATAAATAATCCTCGAATTTTCTCTCCTTGTAATTTCGACGCAATTTTTAATAAAATAGTTGGAAGAAGAGGAGAAATTGTCAAGACGAATGCATTCTTCTATATTCAGGGCTATTGAGCATTTTCCTTAGTAACACATATAAACACGTATTTGAAAAATATTCTATTTCACCTCGTATCTTCCATATTTTCGAATTCTTGAATTTGAATTACAAATATATCTCTCAAATACCTGAAAACATAAATCCTATTAACGAATGGAAATAAAAAAACACCTTTCCAACGATATTCAAACCAAACCGTTCAACTTCTCGAATTACAATTACGTCCTTTTTCCTCGATCGAAGATTCACGCGTTTGATCCTCGAACCCACGATGGAAAAAAGCGAAGGAACGAGGAAGAAAGCGGATGGAATTTGAAACGGGCTCGAATCACGAAAACGCAGCGCACCCATGTCATCAAACGCTTTACCTCCCTTCCCACCCTCCCTTCTCCGTTTCGATCATTTATTCGAGGAAAACCCGGCTAAAGGATTCTCCCCTGCAGGTCAGATTTTATTTCCACAAAAGGATCGATCAAGGTCTCCCCGTGGTGCTTACGTACCATCCTCTCTATAATCGGTCCGCAAAGTCAGCTTCCGAGGGGGATAAAAGGAGGGAAGTGGAGGGGGTAGGTATAAAGAGGAAAGAGAGAAAGTCGAATCCTCAAAGTAATACCGGACAACGCTCGAGGCGTTTTCAAAGTTGAGCTACGATACGATATACGCGGCGGTATTGAAATTCTAGATGGAATTTCATTGGACGGAAACCCCCCCGGGGCGAAATTCGCGAATCTGTGTACACTGTGTTTGAAAAACACGCACGGGGGAGGATCCGGGAAGCGTATTGGCTTCTCGTGTATTAATCGAAAAAGGGAGAAGTTTCTCGCGTTTATATTATCCCGATTGTTCGTTACGGGAAAGGGATAGATACGATTGGAAATACGATGGACCCGAGTTGTTTTATACACGGAAATATATTCGAGTCATTTTTCTCTTCGAAATGAACGATAAATAAAATATCTAAAGAGACTCGAATTGTACTCAACTTTATCATTAAGCATCGAATCAATCGTACAATTCGAAGGATAATCTTTCCAAATATTTTATTCAAAGAATACGCGGGTTCATTGGAAATGTACACACGAATTTTCATTTTCAGGGGAAAGAACTTCTTCCCTTGTTCCGGAATATTTTCCTTTTTATACGAATAAATGCAAAGTATAGAGGAGGGTGTCCTTCGAAAGAAAAAAAGAAAAAAAAAAAAATATTGAAAGAACAAACGAAGGAAGGAAAGTTTCCAAGTAACTTTCTTTGCTCCTGAGATATTCCCTTTTTTACTTCGAGTATCTTGAAGAACTTGGAGAACCATATCTCCGAGAAGACGTGAAGATAAAGAAAAACGCGTTTCAACGCGTGATCATCGTTCGAGCACGCGCGTTCGCAAGGAAACGAACGCGATATATGCATTTTGCAACATATCCGCGGAAGAAATACGATACAGCTCGGAGCCAGGCCACGTATTTCCTGGTTGGATCCAGTCGGTATCATCCTGGCTTTGCGAGTTGATAGGATTATCGCTTGCTAATGTATCAAAGCCAGTTGGCAAGCTGTGCGCAGCCTGAGAAACACACCTATCCTATCCCTTTTGTTCCCCGACCAAAACTCCAGTTCAAATGCTTCTAACTCCTCGGGTTTCCCTCTAAACGACCAACCATGGAGTTGGGTAATTACAGGTGAAACGGTTCCTTGCGATCGTCCAACTTCCAATTTCACTTCTCGTTTTAAAAAAAAAAGGAGAGACAAATCATCGATTGGACAATCACGAACGAAATAATCGGGATGATGACATCGTTATCCAAACGAAAAAACATCCCCAAATATGAAGATAATATGAAGATATATGAAGGTAATATGAAGATACAACAGATAAGAAAATACTGCCCCGTTGTCTTTGAACGTTCAACTTGCAAAGATAATTCAATTTTCGGAAATAGAAAATAATAGAGAATAAATGAACGAAGTAATCGGGATGATGACATCATTATCCAAACGAAAAAACATCCCCAAATATGAAGATAAGATACAATAGATAAAAAAATACCGCCCCGTTGTCTTTGAACGTTCAACTCAGCAAAGATAATTCAATTTTCGGAAATAGACAATAATAGAGAATAAAAGAAATTTGTGAGAAAAGTGAACAAGAAGAAGAGATAATCGCGACGATAATTGGTAACGAAATTTCAACCCGTCGACGCTGAAAAACACATTTCCAAGAAAACACACAATAAATCGTCATTTCCCTCAAATATCGTCGCGAAATGGCATAAACTTGATCATGTCGAATAATAATAATTCGAATAATATGTAATCTGAAGGGAGGCGGTGTTGGTGAATGGAATAAAAGGGGTGGGGTGAGAGCGACGGCGAAATTATTACTTCCTGTATTATTCGAGAAGGGACTGGAAAAGATACAATCCTTCCTGCCCAGGAAACGATACACGCCTTTATCCTCGGGAGGCTTCTCTCTCTCTCTCTGTTCGTATCCATTTGAGTGTTTCGCTATGTCCGCCGGCTCTGAAACTCGCAATTCCACCTGCTTTCCCACCCATGGAACGGACCAACTCTTCTTCCTTATTCAAGATTAGGCCGTCCTTGTGTGCGCGCTCACCAACTCGAATCCTTACCCCCGTTTATCCTTAGGATTCTTCCGTCTTCCTTGATCCTTCCACTTTACCTTCTTCTTCCTGTCCCTTCAACCATCCTTAAACTGGAGTACTCTCTAATTTTTATTCAACACGGGACGTGCCGCGATTCGTACGCGTCTCCACCGTTCGTTCCATTCGACCGCAAGTTTTCTTTGGAGAAGGATTTGATTAAAAAAAAAAAAAAATTGGCGACGTAGTTTTGGCTTACCTTCGAAATTAACGATTAAGATCAATCGACCGGATTCTTTCGAAAGATTTAAAGTAATCGTGGGAAATTTCATCGATCGAGCGATATTTTGCGGCGTCTATCTTCGTAAAATCCTTTAAATATCCGTAATAGCGAATGATACGACCACGAAAACATCATCATTCCCCGGCCAATAGGTTATAGCGCGGTTAATAGGGTAGTTCGTTTCGCGTGATAGAAAGAGAGAGAGAGAGAGAGGGAGATAGGAAAGAGGAGAAGAAAGAGAGGAAATGGAAGGGTGAATGAGCGGCCGTTCCAGACATTTATAGCTTCTACCCTATTGAGTCTTGATCGGTGGCTCGATTGGAAAAGGTCGCGTATCCCCGATCGAATGCACGCGAATATCGCGCCTTTAAAAACTTGTTGTCGTCTCGGGACAATTGTGCATCGACGTGAAACGGCTCATCCCTCTTGCCATTGCCCTTCCTTTCCATTCTTCTCCGTGCACCTTGACGAATTTCTTTCCAATAAACAAAATTCTTCTTAAGAATAATTGTTTCGAAAATTGCGGAACGACAGATGCGAATTAATCTCTCTCTCTCTCTCTTTCTCTTCTCATAAACAATGGATTTTTTTTACATTCTCGAGAACACATGGAGGAAAATTAGAATTCGTATCGATCTTAACCAAAACATCATTCTTTTTTCCACTCAACGTTCTGGCATCTCGAATAAAAAAATGTTTTCTCTTCGACCTGATTAACGACCAATTACTATTCCCGGGGAAACGAAGTGAGGAACAATGAATATCATATCTCGTCTCCCCTCCCCCTCCCCATGAGTTTTCGCTCGACACAAGAGGGAGCCGCGGAAAATGCAAACTGGGAGTCCACCGACACACAGGTGTGATTCCGTGCAACGCCGCAGCATCCGCCGTACCCCCGAAACGTATATGCGCGATGCGGTTTATGGAAATTTACACGTAAAACCGCGATAATTTTGTAACACGCGGCGCGAGGGGGGAGGGAGAGTTGCCTCGTTGCCTAACCGAGGACTTCCGGCTATCGCCGTAAAGTTTCGCCAACGCGAACCCACCCATTTCCCCTCGGCCATTTACCGGCCGACGAGTAAATTCTGAATTAAATAATGGCAATTAGCAGCGACGATTAGATCCCTTCAAATTTAATATAATAATTAATCGCGCGGAAAGGATTTTGAATTTAATTTCGTAACGCGTGAAAAAAAAAAATAGTTCTCCTCCGGTAGATCAGTTTTGACTCTTATTCGTGCAAAGTTTCGCATAAAAATTGGATCGAAGAAGAAGAAAAAAAAATTTGTTGCATCTCATAATTTTTGATTCAACAGGATATAACGTGGACGATGCTATTCTACGTGCCCATTTCCTTTGATCAAAATTTCACCACGACGCGTTTTAATAGATTCCGTAATTTTAATTTAATTCCGTACACGCGTTTAAAATATGTTGGTTAAAAGAAATTTATTATATCTCATAATTTTTAATACGACGTCACCTTATATCCCCTTTGATTACGTGCTCAAATTCGCTGAAAATGAGTTTTATCAAATGAGTTTAATTTATGCCTTATGTAAGTGGTATACGCGAAATTTGTCGCGCGAAAATAAGAAACGACGCGCAATCGTTTATTAAACTAAACCGGAAAAATGATCGAAATATATCGAATGTAAAATTTTATTCGGCCGATAACGTTTCGTATGATCCTAAAAATCATCGTTCCCCCGAATTTTATTCGAATAATTTACGAATCCCGAGAAAAACATTCACGCTATAAATAAATCAAACATGGACGAGAAAGATTTACGAAATTACCGGATCGACGAGGGAACAGCTCCCTCTCGATCCAATTTTCCCCTCACGTCAGAGAAATATCATCGTTCGGGGATTAAACGATCGCGTTCCCGCCTATTACCGTGAAAAACGTGTTCTCAATTTTCAGTAATGCGGGGTGAAATCGGCCCCCGAATGCGCACAGGATACAGTCAACATCGATATCGAGAATGAGTTTCTCGTAGGAAAAATTACACCTTGAACGCGTCCGAGGCAACGAGAACGCGATATCTTTCCGCACGCTCGAATAAATACACTAACCGCGGAATAAATTCAATTCCCCATTTTGTGCCGTTCAACAATAACCGGCTCCATCCAATTCCCGCGTCTAAGACCTACTATTCACGTTGAAAAACCTGATTCCTGGCTATACATCATTTCGAATCGATCACCAAAAAAAAAAAAAAAAAGAAATCGATCACCAAGTAAAAAGAGACAACTTCCTCTCGTCACGATCCGCGAGGGAATCCTTCTTATTTATCCAGGTGCTTATGCTAATTCGAGCAATTGAACGATATCCGGTACGATATCCATTTCAGTTTAAGTTGGAAAGGGATGCCATAAACAGTCTCGAGAGCTCTGCGTTTAATCTCTTCGCGACGAGTATCAAATTATCCTTTTAATCTTCCTTGCACAACTATTGAAACGAATAGGGAATTGTTTCTTTCTACGGAAGGAGATGTCTGTTCTTGAGAAGTGTATATAAATAATTTGACAAGATCCAAGGATCGATGAAAATTCTTCGAAAGATATTTTTTTTTTTTTCTAAATAAAGTAAGAAGAGATGATTAGATAATATATTATAACAAAGAAAATGAGAAAGATGTTTCGAAATGATAATAAGAAATGAACGTTTCGTCCCGTACGACGAGATTTAATCGCGTTCAACGAGAGAAAGACTCGATTAAACGGGATTTACGTTCAACCGTTCAGATTTGTCGAGTTGCTCGAGACGTGATACGGCTCCTTGTCACGAGCCCATGGCTTCGATCGATAACGCGTCCTTTCTTAAACGAAGCGGCCATTGTCACGCGAGGACGTGTTTTATCTTACAGCGATCCCCGCCAACGCGATGAAGGCAGGGAAACGGACGGATCTCGAGGACGAAACTAATTTCCTCTCGACGACGCTGCCACGAATCCATGTTTCGTTCTTCACCGCTTTTTTTTCAAACAAACTACAATACTACGAAAGATGCGATGCGGAAAAAGCGAATCCCAATTTGTCGAGTTGTTCGTTGGATCGATAACACAACAAGTACACAATCGACGTTTGATGAATATACTTGATGAAGAAATGTATATATACGCGATGTAAAAATTAGATTGGAGCGAAAAAAAAAACCTTCGCTCTAAACGTTTTCCTGTAATGTCGTCCGAATTATGTAATTTGTCTCCGAAGCGAGTGAAAAAGTGTAAAATAAAGGGGGAAAGAATTTACGAGTGTTAAGATATATTACGCGGAAGAACGTGCTCGTAGAAGTTAGACCGGCGATAAAAATTGTCGAGGAAAGTCGTATTTTCCTTTTTTTTTTATCTTGTACAAAGATATCTTATTAATAGAGGACGACATAACCAATCCTTCCTCCCTGTTTAATTATTTTCCATCATTATCGATCGCCAGCAACGCATCGACAATTCGAAACCGTCGCATTTCATCGAATGTCACGTATCAAAGTTACAATCTACGTCCACGTGTTTGTGAATAATGCGTTACATTCGCATGAAGAAGCCGCGTGACGTAAAAAAAAAAAGAAAAGAAAAGAAAAGAAAAATATGAATGAAAATCAGTGAGTACCATTTTCCTGCTATGATTTTACATGTTAGAACAAGAGGGAAGCTTTGACGCGCGGATGGAAATTAGAGCACTCTTTCATTCGAAATTAAAAAGAATTTTATTAAATTTAATTCACCTTTGAAAAGCATCCCCTTTTCTCTCTCTCTCTCTCTCTCGGTATTTGCCGAGTAAACTTGAAATTTTTCCAGATCTAACGAATAATCCTCACGTTTTTAGCCGAATTACAGGGTGAAACGTGTTTGACAAGGATTTAGCTAGACACTTTTGAAAGGGGAGAAGCGCGTTTATGCGGTCGAAGAAAGGAGACGTTTTTAAAAATCGCTGCCACCGGGTTCACGAATGCGGATACACGTGCAAATTTCCCCTCCCTCTCCCCCTTTCTCCACTTTCACCCTTTCCTCCACGTTCATTATGATATAAACGCGCACGTTACACCCCGTTGTTTGAAATTTCGAAATTATTATTTTTTTTTCTTTTCTTTTTTTTTCCTTTTTTTTTATCCCAGCCTTTTTCTGACGCGATAGAAAACGCGTCGCTTAGCATTGTAACGGGATAATTGGCCGAACAAGCGCGACAAGCTCCACAAGCGTTATTTCTCGATGAAAGGGATAAGAATTGAAGGATAGATAAGCTATTATTCACAAAAGCGAAAAATAAGAGGAAAGTTCGAAAGCTTCTCTAATTAAAAAACTTCTGATTAAAATATATCAGTGACGATGAAACGAGGAGGAGAAGGCTCTCCTAAGTGGAAACGGAACAAACGATTAAACTCTCGTTTATTTTTTAACATCCACTTGATATATAATCAAAAAGTAAAGACAATTCATCGAGTTAATTCGAAACCTCTCTCTCTCTCTCTCCCTCTTTCTTTCGAAATTTCAAAATTTACGAATCGACGCGACACTTGGCACGCGATTTCACTTATCAGAATCTCTCTCAGAGGAAATTCCCTCCCCCGGTTGATTCGTAATGACGTGAAAACGTTCAACGATTTTCTCGGAAGCGATCTACGGTGAGATGAAAAAAAAAGAGAAAGAAAGAGAGAGAGATAGAGAGAGAACTTAAGGTGGCTCGACGTTCCATTTTCCGTATAAATTCAACTACGATAAAAGGAGGGAAACGTCGCGTGCACGAGAAACGCACGCCGCCCGCACAAAGAAAAACACGCCCAGGGCTAAATAATATCACGATGACTAAACTTCATTCCGTTTCCATATCGCTTACTTCGTCAGAATTGCTTCACGGACAAGCTAAGTTTCTCCACCGTCTTATCGCGGAAACAATTTAATTCTTATCCCTGTTCCATTACGGAAGGTTGGAGAAGGAAGGTCTCGAGTTTTCCTCGAACAGAATATCATCTCGATACTATTCAATGAAGCCAACGTGCGTGATCGAACATTCTTATTAACTTCTCGCTTCGAGAAAAGCTCGATTATTGAACGGGAATCCAGATACTCGATTATACGCGTTTCGATGAAACGTGTGTATTGAGAGAAAATTTTGGAATTTTTTATAGAGAGAGAGTATGAAAAATGATTTGTATTTTGATATTTCTATCGAGCATGGAATAAAATGGGAACGACTTAATTGGAAATGGTGCGTGTCGCAATTATTGGCTGTAATTGGTATTACTGGATCCGGGTTTTACATTTTACTCGAGTTAAACTTAATTGCTTAAATCGATGTGGATAATTGAAAATGAATTGATCGAAAGACAATGATTGTATAACTAAAGTAGAGGAAAATTTTGATACAACTAGCGGAACGTAAAAATATGGGAAAATTATTTCCTCGTTATAAATCAACGTTGACCAGCCAAGTTATTTTTAAACGTCACCGTATTTAGAATATAATTTCACGGAGAGCTCGCCCACGCGAAATTCCAGGAGATCCAAAAATGAATTTCCGCTCATTCTTTTTTCATTCCCTTTTTCTATAAATCTCCGTTACAAAAACTGTCCTGGATGGACAGGAATTTCCTCTCCCCTCAAAGTTTGGATAAACTGAAGCCGCGTGTCGGGAACAGTCGATCGTAATTTAATTTCCAAGATATATAATATCCAGACCATGAGAAGACGATCAAAACTTGAACGACTTGGACGAAACAACGAAAGTTCAATTAACCGGAAACTTAAGCTCTGTTTTCTCCGCAAACACAGAAGATAACACCGTCACGATAAACGCCCCTCATCCTCAGTTTCAAATTCTCGCTTCTCTTCTCGCGAACGAGATTTCTTTTCCCTCTACGAAAAAAAGAAAGAAGGAAAGGAAAAAAGTGATTCCATATATGTCACGAAGCTTCCATAAAATCCATCTTCCATTTACTCAACCGCGAACTGTCTTCTCCGCGACTGGTCAACTCTACGAACGACTCCACCTCTTATCGAGACCACTTGGGAAGAATGTCATCTCGAGCCAATTTGCATTCGAACGTGGCCGCGAATTACGTGCCTCTTTCCTTCCCCTCCTCGACATCATCTTTGGCCAGGGATATCGTGAAACGTCGAGCGGTGCTCAAGCGATCCTCTATGCATCGATATATATATATATATATATCTCGGATCCCATAAACGCTCGACGTTACGCGCCTCCTCCTCCTCCTACCAGTAAAAATGGAATGCGCCAGTTTTCTTGCAATGATCGTTTAAATCCATTGGAAGAGCGGAGAACCAGTCGCCACTATCAACGTCCACGAAGAAGGGGAAAACGATAAAATCGTGAGCGATGAAATGGTGGACGACGGAGGCGGCCCCCGTTTACGTTTCGAGATTATAATTCGTGTCTCTCCGACCGTATGGTGATTTACATGGCGTGTGGTTGAAGAATCTCCATTTTTTCTCTGCCAAGAGCGTGCCATTTCGACGCGGATGAAAGACACGGCTGTTTCAGAAGAGAGGACCGTACATCAACTCGATATGAGAGTACATAATTCAGCCAGAAGGGAGGGTCAGCCCTTTTTTCTTCATCTTGGAACTTTGATTGGACAGGTCTTTTCAAGTTACGCGAGAAATTTTGAAGAATTAATGATTGAATAATTTAATCTGAATGGCTATCAAATTATTTTCGAGATCGATGATTCAGTAATTTTTTTTAATTTAAGATATTAATAATAGGAATTTCTTTTTTGGAATAAGATGAGATCTAAAGTGCAAGAAGAATTAGGATATACGTAGTTTGTGAGTAATTTATTTTTGAAAATTTTTCGTAAATCAGGAGAAGTGAACAATAAAGATTGGATTTTTGGAGGAACGTGGTGGGTTTTTGTATCAGGGAAGAAGGTTGAATATTAAGGGTAGTAAGACGTAACTTAAACAAGTTACTTCCTCGCGTCAAATATCTTCTTCTTCCGGAAACGGGAGGGCTTTAATTTAATTCGTTCGAATTGGTTTTCCCTTTTCTCAGGGATAATATATCGCGACTTTGAAATTGGAAACCGGCTCCCTCGAAACCGTTCTCCTTTCATTAAATTGCACAACGTTGCTTTTAAACGAAACTATAGGTGGTCGTGGAATATTTCTTATCTCTTACGTATATACCAAGTTTCAGACAGAAACGTTAATCAAAGTGCAACTTCTTTATCGTCCCAACCCATATTACGTTCTCTGATCCAAATTTAATTGTGTTTGCGCGCATTTAGAAGAATCTTAAACGATCCAATTCGAAATAGGTTAATAAATTATCGAGTTTCACATTTCCATCAATTTCAATACGATAAAATCAAAATTTATTAAAATCCGTGATATCAAAAATACGAAATGTTACCGATTTCGAACTTTTCCCATAACTTTCCAAACTTTACACAATCTTGCACACTTGAGAGTATCGCCAAGTTTTATTGCTCGAAATCGAGAAAATTAATAAAATCCATAAAAGAAAAATTTCACCGCCGATTCGTCTTTTTCTATTTGATCCGCAGCAAAGGATCCGATTAAATCGCATTCGAATCGCGCCAAGAAAAGTTTCGAAAGAAAAGAACTCGCGCAATAATACTCGAAACAACCACAATCACAGAGAGAGACAGAGAGAGTACCGGTTACTATCGCGATGTGTCGTGCGCCACAGTCTATCCTGAACCACCCTCTCCACCCGTTGCTTGGCAAACAAGCGAGGGGGGAGTCGGTCGACACGGATCCCGCTGTTGCGAGTCCGTGAAATAAAGACGGGGATCTCGGTGCTCGCCTCTCGTAATTTCTTCCCGGAATGGCCGAAATGATAAGATTTTATTGGCGAATCGTCTCGCTCAATGCTCGCCCCCACTCCCCGTTACGCATCCCCCGTAGCCGGGCAACATCGTCGATGCAATTAGAATAAAATCCTCGTTAGAAGCATACGGACAAATTCTTCGGACCGTGATTTCCGATACAATGGCCGGCGATAATATCGGCGGAGGAGAGTGCGTTCAATCGACCATGTAGATTCGAAGGAACACCGCCCACGATTATACCACGTCTCGTGTGTGTATGTGTGTATATATATGTATCGTGCAGTGGCTATTGAATTTGAGATCGCTGAAACTTTTCAATGTTTTCGTAATGTAATGTCGTAACGTAGATTCTTGAGAATAGGGGGAAATGGATGAAAGGAGAAGAGCTTTCTTATATAAAAAAAAATATACACGTTGCAATTGTTGCTGAAGATACAACCCTTAATTCCATTCAACGATACATTTAACCCTAGAAGATAAAAATAATATGTAAAAGTAAAAGTACTCGTTCTTCTCGCATAATCAATTTCGTCGAGCAAAATTTCGAAAATTAATAACAAGCAAAAATATCTAAAAGTATGACACGCGCAATAGATCGAAATAAAGCAAATCTTTCAACCCTTTATCTTCAAGAATCGTTGTTCGCACAAATAAATCCACAACTGATAACAAAATTTCCCCACGTTTCTCGGCGACTCGATAACAAAAGACTGGCTTAGCAAAATTAAACAAGCTCGTGCTCGACAATCGAACTACACCGTGTTAAAGCTCGGCTCGCCGTTTTCCACGGGAGGAGGAAAATATGCGAGAGGAAGAACGGGAATAACAGCCGCGTTTCCCAGGAAGCAGGAGTAACGAGCACTTGCACGGAGCGCTCCTCTGTTCTTAGGATAAAGTTCGTCTCCGACCGCCTCTTTATTTCCACTTGGCTGCTGGCTGTCTCGGATACCGCCGCTCCGTTGCGCTCTCTTTGCAAATAGATGTCTAAACGCGCGTACACCGCCGCTGTCGTAAACAGTTTCGACCCAGAGAGAGAGAGAGAGAGAACTCCCCCTGTTCCACGGGTGAAAAGGTGCGATATTTGGAGAGGCTTGGGCTCTTCAGGGTTCTGCATGTCGTGAATCGAGCGAGTCGCGCGCGGCAGAAGGGGGAAGGTAACGGTTTTGCACGAAATTGCTGTTTCTTCACGGCGTGTTGCAGCGTGCAGAGAAGAAGGCGAGGCGGTGGAATTGGTTTTTTTTGATTTTTCTCAAGCTTGGGAGAATGGAAATGGTTTTTGTTTCCAATGATATTTATATATGCGGCGTTGAAATCTGCTCCTCTTAACGTGTTTAAGTATTCGATTAAAAATCATTGCGTTTCTTTTTTTTTTTTTAAAGAAATTATCCAAGCGTAATTCGGAGAAGGTTTTTTAAAGCTGCGTCGAAAGGATAATCCTGTAATATTTATAACGTATCGAATCTGTCGCTTCGACGGGATAAACGGGAAAAGCGAGATTGACGCGTTGACAGGCGAAACATCGAGGCGAGAACACTCGTAAATCGACGATTAGAACGAATTTTAACGGAAAGGAAAGAAAAGTTTAAAAGGGAGGAATTTATTCGCAGTTATTATTGAATCCTTCCGTTTGAGAGGGATCCAAGATCACGAGCGAAATATCGAAAGTATATATATATATTTCTGAATAAAGCAAATCGAAATCAAAATGGAAACGACTCGAATAGTGTATTTCGAGGGAATAAGAGGTTTACGCTCGAGTCGTATTACAGCGGGTGAATATTCAAAATTAAGTTTCCATCACGAAGAAAATTCCATCCCCGAGACACGTCTCCCTCGCTTGGTTTACATCGTTGAATTTCAATTTTCGCGAGCTATATTGCGGTTTAATCCGCGTTCGTCGCGTATTCTCTCGAAAACTCCACCACCGACGAGCACGCCGCAACGAAAAAAAAAAAAAGAAAGAAAACAAATAAATAAAATTCAACAATTGGAAAAATAACGAAGAATCGAGGGGATCCAATGGACGATATAAGCCGGTGCTGAAAGATTTAATGAAAATTCGACGAGAAAAAAACGCGAAGGAAGGGTATGGCTTTTTTCATAACCTCTCGATGAAACTTGCGCCCCACATTTCGTAACTCGTCAATGGTTAATAACGTGTCGTTCATTCTGCCGTTCGATAAATCAAACGATCCCCGAGATGGAAACTTTCACCTGTACCTAACTTTCGTTCTTCTCGTCGTTCAACATGGATGTAAATTTAAACTTGCAATAAGCTAACCGATCAAAAACGACGATTTATCATTATATTCGCGAGTTTATGTTCTCTTCAGTCGCAGTATTTTTCAATTCTAAAAATCTTTGATCCAACGAACGATACAAATGAATCAATCACACGATTTAAGAAACAATTATATATATATATCTGAGACGCGAAGATCGAATTTAGGAAACGAATCGAGTCAAGTATTTTGCCAACAAGTCAAAAGCGTACGTATTTGAATGGAATTCGTTCGATGCCTGCACCGCGCCATTCTACGAATGTTTGAATAATAATGGCGGTTATGCCGAGTATGCGAAGGAGGATGAAAATTAGCAACATCGGAACAGTCAGCAGTATCGGTTTTCCAATAAGCACGACTGTGATGCAGCGAACGCTACGTTTGTTACCGCATGTTGCAGCCAGTTGTTGTTTTCTATACAAAGGTTTTCGGCTTTGATAAACTGTCCCCTATATACAAAACGCCACTGTATAATAATTAATGCAAATTTTGACGTACATCGTTCGATAAATCCAAATCTAATTCACGGCAATAGAGATCATAAATCAATTGTACGAAATCAGTATACATCTTCCTTCCTTTTGATACGCGTATATTGTATATAATACGAAAATAGACGATATATTATTATTTTGATTCGTGTACCCATTTGACGATGCGGTAACAGCAAATGTTAAACCGGTGAAGCGAATTACTGACGATTCAAAATGATATTTTTCTTTTCCCGCAAAATTGTTGTCTCAATACTCGTATACAGCATATTGCTCGTTTCCATCTCGTGCGTATATATTAGGGAGAAAAGTGTGTAAAAATTCAAAGGCAATACAATATATCCTCTCTCCACGGAAATGAAAGAGGGCGAGGGATGCTGCGTACGCGTTTATGCGAAATTTTCACGGTTGCTGCCGCGGCCACGGACTATGGCTTATAGATTTTACGAGCCGAGACTCCAGTACAACATTGTAAGCAGAGTGCTTATTTACTCCACGGCTCGTTAATTCTCGTTCGAGTAAAATATAAGCGCGGCCATCTACGACCGATACTGCTGCCTCACAATTTCTCTATGCTCCGCGACGGAATTACAATATTTATACGCGTATCGATAATTTTATATCGGCACAGCACACCATTTTCCCTCGATATTCAGGCGCCACATCAAAATGGCGGCTGAAAGATCCCAACTCCAACCCTTTTATTCGCGCTTCCGAGCGTTGGCAAAGCAAATTGACGTACGTACGACGATGCGTTTGATGTCGAACTACGTCATCCGTATTTTTGCCCCCCTCCCTTTTTTTTTTTTTTTTAGTTAAATTTGTTTTAAAATTTAACAACGTTCGAAGTGCGGTGTAAAGGTATGGAGATAGATGTGGATTGGAAAAAAAAAAAAAAGTGGAATTATGAAAAATCTGATTTTTCTTTCGCAGTTGCAATGTTCCCATCAATGCGCGCAATCATTTCACATTTCGCACGTTTTTCACCAATACGCGATATTATATTTGCTAAAAAATCGATATCGGGAGACCCTTTTCGATTTTCGACGTTGAGTGCATTAATTCGGATGGGTGATTTTTTTCTTTTTTTACAGAAAGATCTTTCATATATATATATATATATATATATATATATATATATATATATATATATATATATATATATATATATATATATATAAATTACAGCGCGTATAGTTTCGCGAGTTTCATTGTTGCACAAACGCGTCAACCGGGGAATTATTCGTTTACCGCGATATATTTCAACGCGAGATTACGTCCTAGTTTGGCTTCTACTTTTTCCCGTGCAAATTACCACAACACGGTTTCACGTATGTATTACCATACGTACGAGGAGGAAGGAACAATGCTCTCTTCTCCTTCTTTTTTTCCCTTTCTTTCTTTTTTTCTTTCATCGAATTGTTCATTATTTCGGGGAATTAAGTTTATAATTTACGTTACGACGATTTCATGATCTACGGATTAAAACATGCAGACGAGATATACGCACGGCAAGCAGCAATTAGAGGTGCCTGTTAAAAGATCATTAATCAGCTCAGCCGGAATCGGCTTACCGTAATGCTTGATACAACTGAAGATTATCTTCGTAATTTCCACTTTAACGGGGGAATATTTACGCGGATCCGAAACTTGTCTCGTTCGAATTACGTCCGCCCGTTTAAATCGAAATATCCTTCCCCTTCGTTTTCGTTAAAAATCTGTTATTAATCCAATCTCCTCCCTATTCGTCGCTTCTCGATACGCCAGAAGGGGAGGCAATTTTTCACGAATCGAGCAAACGTATTCTTCCACGTATTCGAACGTGCACACGTCACGAGAATTCCTTATTTCAAACGATAAACGACACGTCAATCCAAAAAGGAATAATTTTCTCGAGTATCCCATTTTCCTTCCCGTTCTTCTTTTCCTAACTTTCTTGTGAAATTAAAGAAAGATTGAAAAAAAGTCCTATTCGTTGAAAGCACCAATCCCTTTCGATATTTCCACGATTTCACCGCGCCGGAAATCGTGGGAAATTTATCGGCGGAACGAGAAACGTTGTTACACCGCGTTCGATTGTTCATTCTCGAAACCTGGTTAAAAATCTGACGATCCATTGATCGGGGGAGGAGTAGAGGGGGAGAGAGAGTACGCGAGAGAGCACTTTTGCCGCGATGGAAATTTATTCATTTGGAGCGCGACCGCGGAACGCGATACGGATCCGGGCGGGGCGCGGATCGCGCCGATTTATCGCGTTCTGCTTCGAGTTTCCGTTTTTACGGAACCGTGGACGGCCTCCTCCTCCCTCCTCCCCCTTGATCCGTCACCCGCGAAAACGCTTTTACCCGCGCATTAGCTCGTTCCTCGATTATCGATACCTCAAGCGACATCGCGTGGCCCCCCGTTATAAACCGGAATTAAAACCGGATCCACCGAAACCAATTTACCTCGACCAGGATTTCAATTCCCTGGCCGGCGATCGGATTCGATAACATTGAAAAAAAAAAAAAAGGAAAACGAATTATTTCAGAGGATGACTCGTCGAAACACCAGAACTGCGAATCCTTTCGTTTCGATGGTTTCTCGAATAAGCATTTCTCGTCAGGGGAGTTGGAAGCCTCGAGGAATTGGGAGGAGAGATCGAGGATTTTGAGGATCGATTGCGATCGTTGGATTTGTATTGTCGATGATACAGGAAGCAAGATATTTACACGAATTTTTTAGTTAAAATATGCGATAATTGTATAATTGTATAATCCAATGGCATGAACATTTTAAGTGAAAGTTTGGATGAATATTTTCATTTGAAAAATCTGAAATAATTTATTAATCCATCTTAAAATTATCTGTCTCCATCAAAATAACGAAATTTCGATCGAATTTTTCGAAGAAACGATCGCCACTCGCCTCGAAAGGAATTTATTTGAACAGATTTTGCTCGAAAAGTGTTCCAAACTCCCTCGAATAAATAAAATCTCTATAACGAAAAATATCAATTTGAGAATGCGGATATTCTCGAGACGCGATCCTTCTCGAGCTCTCCTTCCCTTTATTTTAGAAAATAAACGCCAACATTTCCCTTCTCTGCGTGCCATTAAAACGACACCCGCGAAAAGTTATGCGCCAAAATCGCCCGCGGCGACATTGGATATTTGACAATCGGGCGTGTTCGTACTCGAGAGAGGGAAAAGCGCGGGGAAAACAAAAAATGGAAAAAAAAAAAAAAGAAAAAAAAAAACGGGGACACGAATATGTCGCGTGTCGAGGGGATGTAAAAGATTTACGAGGAATTACATATTCAAAATGCCGGGCCGATTTTTGATCGGGCGCCGATCGAGGAATGGTTTTCCAGCGGAGTCCGCGGTATGCAAATAGAGGGAGAGCGCGCGGTTATATTTGCATACGCTGAAAGGTATGACCAGGGCTCAACCCTCGCGCGGGCATACTGCCTTTCAGGAATCGATACACGTATGTACGTGTTTCCTCATCAGATTTCCCGATCGAAAATGTGCATCGTTTTGCCCACAAAAATTCCACGATGTTTTAAAATATATCTCAACGAATTGATTTTTGACCACAGTTGATTTCCATCCACACTCTGAAAACAGAGTTTTTATTTTGAGAAATGTACACAAGCTTTGTACGTTGTTTTTTGAGGATTACGTATATGTATATATATATGTAAACTATTTTATAACAAAATATTCCAAAATATTCCAACTGCTTTCTTCTACGTGAATAAATCTATGATAGAAATCAATTACTGATTATCAACGATTATCTCGATATCTTCGTGTATTTATCACCAACCAAATTTGAGGAACTTTCCTCTAACTTAGAATTCTGGCGAATCAGATACTATAATCATGATATTATTGGTTCTTATCGTACCGTTAAAAAATGTATTTAATAATATCGATATATCTATCTTGGTAAATTGATAGCCAAATCGTTGCCACCGTTTTCATATATAATTATATGGGTCGAAAATTGAAACACGCGTGAATGCATATGCATAAGCATTAATCAATTATCCCATGGCTCTTCAATCATTCATCCTCCATCGTTGATCCTCCACGTCGAATCGAATTAACCAAGATCGGGCTCCCTCTTCTGTATATAGTCAAAGATTCAACCAATCTTCCCGCGGTTAATCATTTATGCAACTTTAATCCGGCGAAAATATTATATCCGCCAATCCAATTTATCCGTTGAAATAACTTAACGCGATAACGCGCACAGATTCTATTTCAATATTCATAATACGATCAAGTATTCCCCCAAGTGTTACACGCGCTGCTAGATTTATGCGCAACGCGTACGCCGTGCTACATAATAGTTTAATCTTCGAACCATCGGACGACGATCGATATTATCGTATCGTAAAAACGGCACTTTGCGGCGATCGAGACTCTTCGAGGCGGTCTGCCGATCGTTCGGCACACACTCCGACCGTGCCTCGACTCGATCATGTGCACGCATGTTTGCGTAAACACGGCCCTTCCCTCCATTAACCCATCGGTCCCATGCTTTCTGAAATCGCTCCAACTTTTCCACCGAATCGACGAACGAATCGCAACGCTTCGCAATTTCTGCCACAATCGGCGCACAAAGCCGTGTAAGTCAATTCGATTTGCCGAACGTTGAACGCGTTTGTTCTTCCATTCACATTTTCACGAATCGACGGATGTAAACGTTTCCATCGAGGGGGGGGGGAGGGCGAAAAAGGGGTGTACAGAGGGAAAAATTGTTCCAATTCTCGATCGGCCGTAATTCCGTTCCGATAATTTGCCCGATTTTCCCCAAGGATAAAAATAAAACAACGCGATGAAATAACGCGAATCAAATTTAACGCGAAAAGCTTTAAAGGATAAATTCGATTAATTCGTTAAATAATGGTGGGAAATTTCGCGTGGAACGCGCGCCGATCCCTCTTCGTTCCTCCCCGTAGAAATCGTTAACATCGAGCGAGAAAATAAAACACGGTTGGATACTGTTTTCCCGTTTCATTGGAAATCCCAGCTGTCCGCCCGCGAACGACTGCTCGTCGCTGACGAAAAACTTGATTTCTCGGTCGATCGGTATCGTTTCGAATGCACAAACGATCCGAACTTCGATCGAATGAAAGCGAGCAATTCGAAACGGCACGATTGCCGTAAAAGTTCGTATAATTTTCGAAATCAAAAAGGAAAAGAATGGAGAAAGATCGGCACAAAGCTCGTTGCAACAGCGTTTACGATCAGAATCCTTTCCTTCTACAAGACGATCCTGATCAAGGCCTTCTTTCAACCTGGAACAAATTGCATTTCAGCCTGAGAGGGAGGAGGTCGTCAAAGAATGAGCCGGTTAAATTGATCAACAGCAGTTTCACCGTTTTAATTACACCACCTTTGAAAGTTGCACGCGTGTCTACTTTAACGCGAGTCCTCCTCCTGCCATTTCTCGTTTATTAGTTTCCTGCGCCGCGTCGTTCCACCGAGGGAAAGGGAAAAGGGGGGGAGATCCCTTCGCCAATTTTCCACCTAGGATAAACCAGCCGTTCACTTTCTCGAAGCATAGATCGAACGCGTGTCGTTCCACGATTTTCGATTCCTCTTTGTTAACAATCTCAATCAAAATCAATTGCGCGACGATAAAACTTGACGACGTTCTTCCCGTCGATCGAACGAGTGTCGAAAATCGATTGTTGCCGCGTGTATATCGTTCACGAACGTGGAACAACGCGCGAATATCGAAGTTTGCACGAAATTCACTCTAGCTGATACCTTAGAGAGATCGAGGGATCGTCTCGTCGTGTTATTGAAGTTCGGAAGCGCGGAATCAATCTTTTATATATATATACAGAGAGAGAGAGAAGAACTATAGTTGCGAACTTTGAGATTGCAAATATCGAGAAGAATAATACATCTTCTCGATAGTGTTGTTGTATCGATTTCGTCGAAGAAGAAAGAGAAGAAGAAGAAGAAAAAGTATTTGCAAATTTTACACGCAAAATTAGAAGCGAAGATGAAGGAAAGGAGCGATAAAAGACGAATCACAGCTGGCTCGCCACCGCACGGGTGATATTAAATCAAATGTAACGGCCACAATTCTACGACACGGCAAACTGGGTTACACAATAAATTATAGTTTAATATCAGTTTGCGGTAATCTGACGTTAAGCCACCTGGGCGCAGAAATTTCGCTGCCCCCGGAGCCGAGGCAACATTCGAGGCTCGAATCAACGTAGTAGACGAGACCGTTTAATTGGCTTTCGGTTGATCGACCGAAATTCTCCGTGATTTTCTTTCAACGAGGACGGTTTCCGCCTCGTAAAATAACCAACCCTCGGTTGGTTCATAACTTGCCTATGAACTTCCTTGGAACATCAAAGAGCGTAGTCGTTTAATCAAAGAAAGATACACCAAACTTGCTTATTCCTCTTTATCTTTTTCGATAAGGATTTCCCTGCTTCCTTGTCCCTGCGCGTTTATTCTATTTCGCTTCGTAAGACGAACGGTGCATAAACGAGGATAAGGATGTAAAACCGAAAGTTCAAACAACGCAAAGTTACGCGTTACGAACCGTGAAAGCATTACCTGGATACGTTTCGAGCCTTTTAATAACAAACCTATCGATATATTTGCAGAAATATTAAAATCCTCCACGATCATCCATCAAAATTTGCTTTTGAATAAGTAAAAGTCCGTCCAAGCTCGCCAAGAAAAAACCACGTAGATCGACAGGTAAAAACACAGGTGATATTATCCTATCATGTAACATACAAAGAAAAACAGATTAGAAATTCGAGCAGAACTCGAGAATTGATCGATTACACAATCTTCATCATCGATATACGCGAAAATAATAAATTTCACGAAAACATATCTCGCTTCGAGACTAATTCACCCCGATATTCTTCACGACGACGTGCAAAGTGCACGTTATCTCGACCCGTTTGTCGATCGCTTCGCAAGAATACCATAAGTAAAACACGAGCCACGGACGAGCGGAATAACGGAACAACAACACTCGAAGCAATTTACAGTTAATTAAACGTACGAACTCGTTAAGATAATAATCGAAATTGTTGGACGTAGTTCCCCACCGTCCATTATCGTCCAACTTTCGGCGATTTCGGCGCCGAATTCGGGCGGAGGGGTGCTTGACAACCGAATGAAGAGGTCACAGAGGTAATCGACAATTTTCGAGGGGCCTGGAGCGGCGACGGAGGCCTATATACGGTCGTTAACACGCGTTGTAATTAAACTGAAGTCTATAAGCCGGGAGTGGAGGTGAGCGTGGATGAAGTGGGTCGGGTGCAGACACCGTGGATTATTACGCGGCGTAGTGGTTCCGGGGCATGGCCAACGTTCTGCCCACATTGTAAGACAACGTCCTCCCCTATCTGTACACACCCCCCGGATACAGGGTCTCCACGCTAAACGTACACTTCGCGCGTGGTTATCGAAAATGATACACCCTGCGACGAGCGCGATAACCGTCGCGCCGCCAATTTACGACTGCGTGTCGAAACCGGGCCCGTGTTTCTATCCAATATTTACAATATTTCCGTCCTCGCCTCTCCGCCACGAATATATATATATATATATACAGCGAAGCAGGGAATATAATAATATTAATAATCGAGGTCGAGACGAAGATATTTGTGTGTACGTTTCGCGTATGTTAAAGTTTCGTTTACAAAACAATAAAACGTAAGCCGAGATAAAATGAATGGACGAGGTATTATTACACGTTCGAATATTATTACAGCCAATGCTATATAATGCGAACGTGAAATATAACAATAGCCAGGAAGTTAGGATTCATAATTCTCCGTATAATTTAAGATTCTATTTCTCCCATTCAAAAAAATGGAAATCGAAGACGAGAACACGTACGGAAAGATAAATCTATCACGTGCAAGCTCTTTTTCATTTTTACTTTCACATTCTTCTCGGAGGGAAAGCACACGGAGAGAATGCTAAAAACCTCGCTCATCATATAAAATAGAAAATTCTCGTTAATAATTGTGTCATCCATGTTGAGTATCTTCTAAAATCTTTACAAAAATAAATATATATATATAAATAAATAATGAATAAGTGAGAAACGAC
Source organism: Apis mellifera (assembly GCF_003254395.2). NCBI lineage: Eukaryota > Metazoa > Arthropoda > Insecta > Hymenoptera > Apidae > Apis > Apis mellifera. The sequence continues at coordinate 23,591,108 of NC_037638.1, forward strand.
ACGAGGGAATATTTTTAATAAACAGCACGCTTAACCATCGTTTTCGCGATTCAGGATCGTGGCCCGCCACGCTTGAGGCTCTTTGAAAATTGTTGGCGTTCCAACAGACTCTGTTCTTACCCCCGTCCCGGAATACAAATATCCCAGAAGCATTCGAGGCGAAGTTGAAAAATATTAAAGGTTCTTCGGGACTTGCATACCCATTCGTATCCGGATTCCTGGCTCAAGTATTCATATTAAATCCACGGCCTTCTTGCCGGGTCAATGTCTCAGTTATATTACCGGCCTGCTCGAACGAAAGAAAGATGCTCCTTACGCGACATTATCCGACTATCAGGATCCTGGGACGCACGTGTTCTCGTTCCATTCGGAGGGGAGGGGGATAACGTAGGGAGGAAATGGCGGTGGAATGCACATATTCGCGCAGAGGGAAAGGGGCAGGTCTGCCTCTTGATGCAAAGTCGCATTACAATCGGGATCTTTTTCGCGGTACGGTAGAAATGCCAGGGGAAAATACAGATTTTCGGCAATCTCGCTTTTAAAGGCGAGGGAATCGTGCAAGTAACTCTGTTTTCTGATCCGTAGTAATCGCAGAAACGTTTTGTAGTTTTAAGAAAGCATTACCGTTTATTTTGTCGATCGATCATTTCTTCTCTTTCTAAATTAATTATGCAATGACTCGTGATTCAACGATCAAAAAATTTAGTACAGAAGACAGTACACTATCCTTTACATATTTTACTATTATGAAATTGATTATGGATGCTTTAAAAAAGAGAGAATCGTGAAATTTTTTGGATGATTCGTCTAATTTAATCGAACGATGACCACTCAAATAATTTGTAAATTATTTGTAAAGAAATATATATATATATGTATCGTCATTTTCCTATCAACCCTTGCAAGACATGTATATATGTATATCGAGAGTGCACATGAATAGAATTAACGTCACAAGACATCGGGAAGCCTAGGTTTATAATGGCCAATTAATGGTCGAAGCTGTGACAAGGGGCGGATGGCGTCGATCGCCCAAATGATCATCAACCTTAAGTCCAGTCTCAAATGATTACTGTTCGATCAGGACAGCCATCATTTTCGACTACATGATAAAACAATCATCCTGATATTATTCGAATATTATTTGAGAAACGTCTAAGCATCGATGAAACGATTTGACGAGGGTCATCAGGGTAGATTGTGTGAAAGCATCTCGATTTTCTCCATCTTGTCCGGCGAATTCACGAGACACGCTCGTTGCTCTCTTTGCTGAAATTGCGCTCGTAACATCTTTGACGGTGGTCTACGACGTATAAAGCTTGGTGAGGATTTAAGTGAAACTGGTACGTCTCCACGAAGTGTCATAGTACAATTGGTGGACATTAAGGTAAGAAGAAAAGCAATTTTGGATCGAGAGAATGAATAAAAAAAGAAAATAGGAAAGATTGCTTCAACGAAAAGAAAAAGAAGACTTTCGTTCAAACAATTTAAAATTATCGTTTGAACAATTTAAATTTAAATATCTGGATTGTTAACGTTAACCTAAGGTGCAGCCAAGATCGTAGATAGAAAGATCAGATCAGGAGAATATATGTGTGCAAGGATAAATGGTTGTGGAAAATGTGCGCCAATTACTCGAGCAAGAGATTCAGAAAAGAAGAAGGATGAAAAGATTTCATCCTGCGAATCGAGAACAGTTGGAAAGCAGAAATTGCGTTTAAATAATCATTAATAATTATCGTCATTATTAAAAACAGCCACGATTTCGCATCATCTTGCCCGACATGTAATTCTATATATAATTGAATAAACAGAAAGATTGGAGTAGAGGCGTTAAGTGCAGAGAGAAACATTTTAATAATTGCAAACGCCACGCTGGTCAAAGGAGAGAACATCCGTTCGTTTCCGATGTAATACGGAAAATTCGTGTCGCGGATCGATTATCGAATCGAACACGAATGAATTTTATCGCGATACGATTAAACATTAATATTTGTAAATATTTATTATGCCCGGTCTGTTTATATTTCAGTTGGAAACATTCGGCCGTGATGGTATAAAATAGAATTCGGTCGGTACTTCCCCTGTGTACCTCGTTTCATTAAACAACCATTGTTTGCGGCAATGCAGGAGCATTTCGGTTTATTCCTCTTTAAGGAGTAATCTCTCTCTCTCCCTCTCTCTCTCTCGTTAAAATTATGATCGCGAAATTCTCGTAAAATTACAAAACCTCGTCGGAAATTTCGTTTAATTTCACTGTGACGTTTCGCGTGCTTTATCACTCGGCCATAATCAGAGTTTTCCGACGCACGCGAGGAGGATGGAAATTATAATTGATCGATATTTCGCCTCGTACGAGCAATTATCCACGATTGTGATTTACATATCGGCGGGATGGTAAAGAATTGACGTGAATTTTGATTCCGTCGTAAAAAGAAAAAAAAAGAAATTAGATATTAAATACCCGTAAGCATCAAATCGCGTAGAATTATGAGAGCAAATGAAAAAGCGAACAACAATCGAATTGCCCGCATTTCGATTGGAAAACAAAAGGTTCATCGATCCTTCTGATGGATCTCGATGTGAAAACAGTATTATAATACATGGTTGTGTAACGAAATTACGAAATTTCCACAACTCGAAGTTGCTCGAGTTACTTACAACGGATAATATCTCGATTCCCTGGGAAAGTCGCTGGAAGGGAAAATCTAATCGAATATCCTCGTTACGGGATAATTTAATTTTCGAGATGTTGAGGGATTAATGGGTATACGTGTACGAATTCAATTGGCGCGTAAGTAAGTAAGTAGGGAAAAAGAAAAAAAGAAGAAGAAAGAGAAATTGGTTAGGAAAAGGAAAAGGGATTATTCGTTTGTCGACGGTCTAAGACGTAAATTGTATTAATCATCGAAGTTTCGCGAAACAGCTGCGCGAAACACGGAGGAAAATAACATTTTAATTATCGTATCCAACCCCCTCCAACGCCTTCTTTCCCTTTCTTCCACGGGGTTTCATCTTCTTCGATCCTCGCGAAAGTTCGCGCCGTCCAGTCTCCAACATCCGAACGACGCAGAACTTTCGCCAACATTGGCGGATAACTTTCGATGAAATTAATTCGAGTTACGTTACGTCCGTCGCTGCCAACAAACCAGAAATAACACCGCGGGGAGGGGGAACCCCGACAATTTCCAAGGGAAGAAAATTAATAGAAATTTAATCCTGCGTGTTCTCTTATTATCGGTAATAAGCGCATCGGGTTTTAACATTTATTGAAAAAAAAAGGAAAAAAGAGAAAATTTTGACAAGAAAATTCTCGATAGATAATCGACACATTGTTCGATTTGTTTAAATGTTTAAATCACAGTCGCTTAATTTCTAATCAACGTTTAATCGAGCATAATCGGCACGTGTATCGTATCTTATACGATACTTCATTCGAATCGATCGACATTTAAATTTGATGGAATAGCGTGCAAACTGTTGCTTTTACGCGAGGAGAGGAAATCGGTCGAGGGGTTCCCCTTGTTTCACAAGATCCGCCGCCATCCCAGTCGCTGACATGCCACATTAACCCTGACCCTGTCTCGAAACTTGGCTGCACACACGCGGGGCCCTTCAACCCTACCGTTTATCAAACACCGTGCAACGGTGTACCCTATGCAAATTAATTACGGCATACACGTTTGCTGCACGAGATATGCGCTCTCGGTTAGTCACAGTCGTGTGTGTTCGATAAACCAGTAGCACAATTTAATAATATTCCCGATTTCTTCATCTATTTCCGTTCGCTTCGTCTTGACGATCTTCCATTTCCAAATTTAACGATCGAAATTTATTTAATTATTGTAGCAGAATGTAGAAAAATGTTTTAGTTGAAGAAATAATCGCGAAGCGAACGAAAGGATTGGAAATATTAGAAAAAAAATCCCGTACTTAAATCTGAATGTTTGAATACGGAAACAGGTATTTCTCGCATCAAATGATTTAAATTATAAAGGATTATCTTTTTTACCCCCTCCACCTTTCCTTCTTTCTGTTTAAACAAAAATTCTCAAAAATATCTTCCGTGCGTTCATTTAATTGAATTAAACAGATTAAATTAAACGGCGTTTGTAATTACGGATTCTTTTATTTGCGAAGTGGAGAACGGGATTGAATTTTCGAATTTAATCTCCATTTAAATTACATTTTTTTTTTTTTTTTTCATTATTTTCATTGATTCGCAAACTCATAATTTCGATCGAGCGTTTCTCATTATGTACCCTCGATGATTCATGATTATAACGTTAAAGTAGCGATAGAGTTTCGTTTATCCCTCGTCTCTACTCTCTTTTAAGCTTTGGACATTATAAAAGTTTTAACCAACGAGAATAAGAATAATCGATAATCTTTCGATAAAAATTTTTATACAATTTTCCATTAGAATTCAGTACACGGAACGAGAGAGACGAGAAATTATCTTCCACATACACTTATCCATTATCTTACCAATTACTTGGTTCGATCGTTTAGCTATGTCGAGCAGTTATGCGTCTCTAAATTTGTTACGTATCTCTAAAATTGGAGGGAAATTGCAGCGAATTTCGCTTCGTTTCCAAAGATCCAAAATTTATGCACTTTGAAACTGTGTGACGGAGCGTAATCGATAAGTTTTCAATCACGATATAACCATAAAGGGAGACACGAAACTATTAAGTCAGTTTCATCACCCGTTCCATCCGCCGGTAACTATCTTCTTAAAGTTGCGGTTGCGAAATTACGTTAGCCCTTTGCGTAATTCGAGCTTCAGAAATTGTGGAACCCTAACGAACGGAAACTTGAACGATTATTCACAGTTTGCGCCTTTTTCTTAAAAAAAAAAAAAAAAATGAACAAAATGAAATTACGAAAAAAAATCTCGTCCCTTTCTCCCTTCGATCGACGATCCCCCTCCTCCTCCTCCTCCTCGTTTGCATTATCGATTCCACCATTCACCCTTTTATTATCCCACGATTATTATCCCATCAACGTTGCGATAAAAACTTGATTCTCTTAAGCTTCCAATGTATTCAGTCCCCCCAATTAACCTAATTAACCCATTTAAAATGTAATCAGAGTTGTAAAAAAAAGAAAAAAAAAACCAAATTGCCATCCCCTTCTCCTTTTCCATTTCTAAAATTACCCATCCCATTTTTATTGAACGTATCGGAACGATCTTCGATCGTTCCGTTCTTTTAACTTGCCCAATTTATTCTTTCCAAGAAGAAACTTTATCACCGTCGACGAGTTTCTTAATCGTGGTAATAAACTTTTCACAATTTGCCTCCGAAAAAGAATCTCGCAATCAAATTTTCCTTCTCATCCAAAAATCTTATGAACCTCGCCTCAATTTTTCAAACATATATCATTATATATATATGATATATATATAACATATAATCAACATAACATATAATCAAACCTGAATTATATTATAATCAAACGGGCCAATCGTCGTTCCACTTCCGTTTCACGATTTGAATTCTCGAATGAAACGGAGCATCGAACTCCACTATTTACGTCTTACTTTCAATTGCGTCTAGGACAATCTACGGCGTCCCGAAGTGTCGCCTGTGCAGTCGAGAGACGACAACGGAGGTGGCAACGAGGAAACCCGGCCACGATTTTGCCTGGCGTGACTGCAGTTATATCGCGGGGCGTGTCTCGAGGATCTGACAGTCCCTGGGTGTATCGTAACGTTCGAGGTATCCGACTGATCCTTCGGGGCAACTTCGTCGAGAATTTCATGCCTCTTCTCTCTCTCTCTCCCTCTATCTTTCTTTGTCCCTCCTTTCTCGCGTGTATGTGTGTCGCTCGAGCAGTAAAGAAGTATCTTCGACGGTTGCTTGCTTCTGACAGGATGTAATTTGAGTATGGAATTACGGATAACGGGCCGCGTAACGATTTTATTCTTTGCGCTCGTTACGAGGAGACGTCTGCTATAAAGACGTTCTGATATAATATAGCCAAGGGTGTATATATATATATTGGTTGTTGCCGGTAATTGGTAAGCTTTGTCGTGGTTCTACGTAACTTTTAATAGCTCGTCGTTCGAAACTTTTGAAATTTTCTACTTCACGTGAGTTTTAAAGTAGCGGTGAAATTTAAATTTTGTAGATTGGAGAATAGCTTTAGCGTATTGATAAAACGAACTCCGAGTTTGGAAATAATAATATAAATTTTTCCCTTCCTCGCCTTTCCAAAAATGATCGTTTAGAAAAATAAAAAAGAATATTTCTATCGGAGAATTTTATAAATCCAATATTCATCAATGATAAATTTTCCAAGAAAAAGAAGTAATAACAACTCTTTGGAATTAATAAAGAGAGAATTTTTTTTGACGAATCACATTGGTTATTTTCATTACACTAGCCACGAGTCACGGCGTTTCAAAATTCCAATGCAAAAACAGAAGCAATTTCGCAGATGCACCCTACATATTTCACGCTGAACGCGATTCAGGTCGCGTTGCCAGAAGACGAGTTACAATTCCGATGCAAAATCCATCTTCCGAGTTCGCGACAAGGGCGTGCGTCTGGAGGAGGGCGACACACACACACACATACACAGATGCGATTCGGGGCGCGAGTCGATCCAACCGCGCGCGAGGAAATCGCGTAGAAACTTGCCGGGAATTTCAATGGATCGGATCGGATCGAATTGGTCCGAAATTATTAATGCCAATAACGCCTTTGTCCAGGCTGGGGAAAACCGGCCGGGCAAACGTGTAACTCGATAAAACTTCCTCGAGGAAACGTTCCACTTAACGTCCACGCGATAATGCTACCCCTACTTCGAACACGATCATCGAACGTGCTCCAAGACGATTCCTCCGCAACGTAAAATTCGGTTATTCGATTTAATTAGATGAGTGGATTACAGTATACTTTATTATCCTCTTTACGACTCTTTTTTTTGTAATTTTTATAAAATTTTCTTCGATCTATTTCATCAACGCATTCCTTCAAATAACATAATTAAAATCGTGGCATATTTTCGTATTCCTTTTCGAATTCTTCTTTGTGGCGATGACATTTACGTCCTATCGCAAATATTCGTTCCTGAAGCTTTCATCAAGTAATTTCTATACATGTTTATACTTAGATCGTGAAATTCGCGAAGCAAGGTGTTTTAATTTTTTTTATAGTTCGAAACCAAAGTTCGAAAGCCAAGTTCGAAAGTTCGAAGGGGGAGGAAGCTTTCGGTATTGAACTCGGTGGAAAAGTTTCTATGATTTAACCATCGGTCCTCGTCATGTCCGACTCTTCGACTCTGCGTCACACGCAGATCAAACTCGAGGAACTGAAAAGCAGACGTTGAAGGGAAGTTAATGGAAATGTCTATCGTCGAGAATTTCCTCCGCGAGATCCTCTTCCGCGAATCCTTATTAGAGATTATCGGTTTCGGTGTAGCTTCGATACTCGCCCAGTCTCGACACTCTTGCGCCGTAAATTTCCAAGTTTCCTTCGAGGAGCACGTTAGATGAAACATTAAAACGCAACGTTCCCCCGGCAACGGTGGAAGAATCGCGAGATTCGCTTCGATGAAACTCGAGCTAGGGTTAATAATATTCGGATAACGCTCGCAAACTTTCAACTTTCCGATTAAGTAGTTGACGATTCAATTACCAAACATGTGATTGATGATTATTAAATAAGAATCGTTCCTCTATCGATATCGACGTAGAAACGTCTTGCGTACAAAAAGTCGAACTTATTTATTCATTTTCTATATCGCAAATAAGTTCCTCGTTTTCGAACACGTTGAATATTGAGTTTATACACGTGCGTGAACTGAGTGGACGATCGTTGTTTCGCCTGTTGCCCTCTTTTCGAACCGTTCCTTTGTTCCCTATTTCCTTTATTAAATATATCCTTCTCCATTTCGATCGAATAATCTTCACAACGATATTCGTATATCGCATTTCAATTGTATCGAAAAGCTGGATGAAACGGGGATGAAGAACTAATAATAATAACTCGGTTTAAATTTTATCAAGATCCAACGTCCGAAAAAATCCAGGAAAATGACTTTATAATAAAGGTATATATGGCAAATCTATTAAAAATTCCAAAGTCAGGAAGAAGAAGTCGGGAGGGAAGAAGGAGCGAGACTGGAGGATCGGAATCCTGGTTGCGGCGCGTATGCAAAGCAGGGAACGGGGGTCCACGGGGCTGTAGCTTAATGAAAAATCGATGCTCCCTGTGGCTGCGGCCGCGTGCAGCAAGTCGGGCCCGGGATGCGTTCCTTGGTCGCGGTCAAACGCGAAAAGGGTACGGCGACCGAGAAGGGGAGGGTGGACGGTATCCACGCGCGATAAAAATCCTGCGGCTATGTAAATTCCACGTCGTTGAAACCCAGCGGAAGATTAACAGAGGTTCAAGCTCCGCTTTTTCCCTCTCTCACCGTCCCTTCTATTCACCGTGCCTCGCAGTGCATATATATAATACCGCGAGATTTCGCATTCTTCCCTCCACGCGTAGTGTATATACAGAAAGAAATATATAGAAGAAACGAAAGTAGAAATAAAAGTGTTCGCGTTTGCAACATCTTTTTTTTTGTTTTCTTTCTTTCTTTCTTTTTTCGTTCGCTTTGTGATCAAGCATTACTGAGAATTATGGGTCTGTTGTCCTTTCCACGTTGTTACGTAGACGGATGTTGGTATGGATGATGAAGTACAAATTGAACAATTTTTAACATACGATTGTAACTAATCTAGAAAAGAAGAAAAATATGTTCGAATATTAACTTTTCTTCGCGGAGAAGATCAATCAAGGAAATTTTCAAGCGACGTTTCAATAATAAATTCGAAGCATTCGTTCTTGTAACCAATTTTTTTCGTAATTTCTCGAATATATAACGAATATATTTCGTCTCGCTGGTCGCAGATTTAATTACCCACTATTTGTAATAATTTGCATAATGCATCGTTGATGCACCGTTCCGCGGGTAATCTGACATGGAAATATCGCAAACACGAGAACCGTGTTCCACACCAAACAAAATCTGTAACCTGCGTGCTCGTATTATAGACACGCTAAAATCACGGTGGATTCGGTGGGGCGGACGAAATCGATTTTTACACACCGATAATTGCAAATACGGTGTTAAATCTTCCCGTTGAAACGCGAAAATTATACACACCGATCCGACGAGTTTGCCTGTAATTTAACTTTACGGATAACTGTTTACAAGTAATTTTCAGCCGTAGTAGAATTAACCTAAATCATCCCCTATATATACACAGTGACGTAAATTCTTTTTAACATATGGAAAAGTTATTGTGACTTATCGTAATTTCTCCGGTAATAATCGAGTTCAATCAACAATTATTGATAACTCTCTTTTCGAAAGCATTAGTATAAAATATCACGCGAGAAACAAAACTTGACTGATCGCGTGTAACACAGTAATCCATTAAAAACTTCAAAAAACGTACTTTAACGATAACGTAAATCATAGATCAATCGGCAAGGATCAATCGTCGAATTAAAAAATTTTCCTACGTTCCAAATTATTAAAAATTCTCGAGCCGGAGTCGACACGAAAATGATCGACCTTGAACGACGTTCGACGAATGCTCTCTCTTTTTTAATCGCTCTCGTTTCTGCTCGACGAAAACGCGTCCGCGACATTGATTTGCGGGGGAAGGGGTCGCCCCTCCCTCCATTCTTGCCGCGTCTCCCGCGGGAAAATGCCGCCGGTTATAACCGCGCTGGCCGGCATTTGCATCGGAAAATTGCGGATTAACGATGCGCGCGCGCGCGATTGGCCCCATTCCCACAGCCTTTCCAAACCCCGTCACAGCGCTATCCTTTTGTTTCTTCTATCGGAATGCTTTAACGAATCTCTTTCTCCTCTGTTTTTCGCGACAACGCGCGCCAGTTTGCGCGGAATCTATCATCGGGTTTATAAATGGGAAAACGGAGAGGAAATGCGACTATATACAGCCTTTCCAGAGATCTTCTGGTTTCTGGAAGATAAAAAAAGGGGATTTAATAAAAGTTATTTACAGAGTGTTTCGAGCATTCGAGAAATTACTTTTCGAGAAAAAAGAAAATATAATATAAATGAAAAGCGAACGAGAATTACACATATCAATTGTTTAAACGTGATCTTAAATAAACTTCTTTCTCGTTCAAGAAGAGAATCGGTGCACGAAAGCGATTGAAACGAAGAAGATTGTTGGACGAAAAGAACGTTGTTGATTGGTGGAGAAAGTACTTGGAAGAAAAGTAGCGTTGGAAGGGGAGGAAGATCGAGGAGACAGATTCGATGGAATCGTTCCCTGTGAACGTGGCGATAGCCCTTTCAGTAAGGTTTCCCGATTTATTGTCGAGCGCACGTTTTTCGGATCTGGATCAAAGCCTAGCTTGTTAGTTGGTGGGAAACCTTAGGCAGACCTTAGGGAATCAGCTGTGAATTCACGAATTCGATAACGAGGATGATGGACAAGGAACAGCGTAACTCGACGATACGTTACAGTTGCGCAACCACTCCAGCTTGCATTTTAAAATCTCGTATCGTAACGAAGAATATGGAACGCGAAATATATCAGGAAATCTCGCGTATACTCGTATATATTCTTGCGTTTAGTTTATTTACGGAACATTGAAGATTCAAAATGCGTACTCAAGGCCGTAAGACTGCGGAACGAGGCAGGAATACGCACAAAATACTGAAATTTCCCATATATTCCCATTATGGTCCATAAAATTTCGAGCGAGCGAGCGAGGAGAAAACGACGTCCCGAAGATATTTCAGAATCTTCGAAACCTGAGACCTTCTCGGTTACATCTTCTTTCTTTCTTTCTTTCTTCTTCTTCTTTTTTTTTTTCGATTCACGATTCACTTACCCTCGCAACTTCTCTCTCGACAAGAACATCTCGAGCATCCCCTTCTCGAGGATCGATCGATAGTCGTAAAATAAATCAACGTTCGAATCTCGAGACACGAGTTCCATCAGGAGCAAAAGTAAAAGACAAAGGAGGAGTTTTCGAGAGAGAGAGTTTTCAAGAAGTCAATGCTCTTAGATGTTTACTAATCAATGTTGACTCGATATCTCTTCCAGAGGATCTTATTGTCAAACTTTCTTTACGCTTTCCACCGCGAAATCCGATTAACTCTCCTCCTCCTTTTTTTTTTTTTTTTTGCTTTTCAACCTCGTCCTCCTATTCTTCTATTCAATTCTCATCGTCACGCAATGCGTAATTCGTTGTTCTCGTTGCGAAAGTAATCGGGAAGAGGGGAAGGAAAACTTTCTTTCAACCGCTTTAAGAGGAGGGGTGTAAGAGACAAAGAGAGCGCCGGGTAATTATGACCATTGTGTCACGAAAGAAATTAATCAGTTTTCAACTTCGCCGACGGGGAGCGGGCTTCATTTGTTGAAAATATTTTTTTTTTTCCCCTTCGATCGAAAAGAATCGAGATAATGAGACGAATGGGTGAAAGTTTAAGAAAAATCGACTCGATATTAATCTGGAAGGAAATTGATATTCCAATGAATATCATCGAGAAGGAGAATTAAGATCAATGTAAAAGGATAAAGGTAAACGTAATTATTCTACTGTCAGGTTTCACCCTCTTCTTCGACGCGAAAAGAAAGAATTATCCCAATCTTTGTTGTTAAACTCGAGTATATACGTGGAAACTTGTCGCGGTAGTTGTAAATCTTTGACGGGTTTTCTGGATAATTTTTCCAACCCAAGCAGAAAATATTGAGGCTCGTTCTTTCGGCCCTTGGTAATAAAATATTCCAGCCATGGTTGAAGAATTGTCCTCTCTTTCTCTTTTCTTCCCCCTTTTCATTAATTTATCGCTCGTGATAAAACGCTCGTGGAAGAAAAGGTATGGATATCTTCCTTCTTTTGTTATGGTAAGCCAGCCTTTATTAACGTCCAACTCCACTCGAATAAATTGTACAGCTTGTGCCAAAATTTGGGTATCCTACAACGCCAAGAAGAAATTCATCGCACGAGAAATAATAAAAAAATTTCGAGATATCGTTTGTATCTTTTCGAAATATTATATATTATACGTTGGAATTTTTTATTGCTTCGAAACGATTTCTTTTCCTTCCTTTTTTTTTTTTATATCCGAATTGATAATTGCGTAATAAAAAATCGGAATCAGGATTTTCCCCTAGATATTTTTCAATCGGTCCACGTTTCGTTAGAAATATTGGAGGAAAAGCGAAGGAATAAAAAGAAAAGATACGAAAGAATGAAGGGAGAAAAGTTCACGCGTTGCGGGATTATTCCAGGGAGGCGAGCATCAACGGAGTCATTGTTATAATTGTTTTCTTTCAAAGAAATGTTCGTCGATGACAATTAAATTTTGAAATTTGATGAATTTATTTAATCGAAGAGAAATTAATTATTCAAATGTTCGGTCGCATAAATTAACATTTGTACGAAAAAAAAAATAATAATAATAATTTCATTGCAACTGATTTGTTGTTATCGATGAAAATTTCATGAAAATGGGAAATTTCAATGAAGAATTATGCGCATAATTTTGAACGAATTTCTGATGTGTTATTTGTATTTTGCATTTTTTACATATCGAAATATATAATAATATAGAATAAAAAATATCCGTGCTTACGTTCAATTCAACTCGAAAAAAGAAATATTTATATATGTTCGACGATTTCTGTTTTCTGAGAATACACGCGGGTATCCCTCGAAAGTAAAAATTCCCGTTTTAATAATAATAAAATCTAAGCCGGGCAAAAAGGAAGGAGAAGAATTCTTTTTAAAAAAATAATTTCAACATTTCATTGTACTTTTACAAATCCATCTCTCAAAGATAAATTAAGAAATATCGCGTCTCATCTGTCCTTTTATCGCGCCTGTTCCCAAGACGGATTTCACCTTATATCGTGCAACAACGTGGATCGATGACGCAAACGAAAATGAAAAAAAGAAAAAAAAAACGAAAAAAGGAAAAAAAATCAATGATATCGCGCAAGAGCAAGAGACAAAGAAAAAGGAGAGAGAGAGAAAAGAAGAAAAAAACGCGTTCTCTCGTGAATTCGAGATTTTTTCCGCGTCCAATAAACACGAAAGGGCTCACTCCCATCGAATTTTCAATGCGGCCAACTCTTCCGAAGAAATATCACGTGAATGACGCCATTTGAATAACCGTGTAATTGAACGTGCACGATCGGAACGATTTTTCGAAATATTCGGACGATCGAGGAGGGAAAAGAAATGCGTTTCAACGAGCGCATTGAAACAACGAGAGAAAGCGCGGATGCATCCTCTTATCGCGTCGATTCGAAATTTCGATGGCGAGAACAGTGCTAGACTCGAGATAAAAACAAGAATCGAGAAAAAAAAAATTAATAATTGAGAAACTCGAAGGTGATGCGTAGAAAATTCCAATGAAACGTTAGAATATTTTCGCGGATAATCGATCGTGGCAATATTGGAAATGCAAGGGGCGGCAATTTTGAAACTTGAAACCGAATAATCAAACGAGTATAATTGATCGGGTTCATCAGATGGCCAGTCACGCCTTATTAAGGCCTCCCCCGTTTAGATATTCCGAATCGTTATTCCGTCCCTCCTTCTTTCTTTCGCTTATTGGGATCCGTGCCGTGGAATAAATCATCGGGACAATCATTTGTATTTATTTTCGATATGCCATTATGAATCACGATCTCTTTCCTTTCGCAAAGATATTTTCTACCAAGACCATCGAAGAAAAAAACAAAGAAAAAATGGAAAAAAATCAACAAATCGTCTGGAAACAACGCGTCGTCGTACTATCCATTTCGCACAGTTAATTACGACAAACGTGATCGCGATTTGCGCACGAGGGCGAGGCAAGCGACGCGGGCCGTGGATGGACGATTCATCGATTATTCCTCCCGACGCAAATGGCGTGGACGTGCCGGAAATAGCGGGAATTCTTCGGCTAAACTCGCGCCATCAAATGAACCCTCCCCCTCCCGCGCTCCATCAACGCTCCCTCCCGTTCCCGTGCCTCGTTGCGAGCGAAACGAACGACGAGAGAGCCATCGCGAGAGAAACCGGCTGAGACACGCGGGACGTTCGCCGCTTACCGAGTTTCTAATCTCCAACTTGAACCGCCAAAGATCCCTCCTCGGTTATACAATCGAGACTCTGCAATTCCAAACTTCCCTTTATCGAGTAGGGCTTCGAAACCAACTTGCGCGATAAACCGTTCGCGTGTACCGGCGAGGATTACGCGAATCACCCGTTCCGTCGTTGTTTCGCGGTTGAGAGGCCGTGACGAGAAGGGAAAGGAGAGGAGAAGAAAGGGATCAGGGTCCCGCGAGCGTGGAACTTGGCCGGGAATCCGGGTATAAATTAATACAAAAGAGTGCGGGCAAAGTCTTGAAAACTCGGCGAAAAGTCGTAAAGCCGTGCATATTTCACCGGCCTGTTAATTAACAGACAGCCTTCTAGGACGCGGAATTATTTCGCAACGAGAATCCCTCTGGATCTAAGCGAGGGGGAGGAAGACATTGCGAAATCCTTTCATTATTCCCAGCACAAATATTCTGAACCGCGTTGAAACCGTCTGTCCGAACCGTCGCAAACCGTCTCCTCTTCAACTACGAGAGACGTTCAACTGGACGTGGCTGGGTGGACGCGATATGACGCGATACGATCCGAAAGTGGCGTGATGCGGCGTCCGTGAGTCGTCGTAGCCCCGTGTAACAGGATGCGATACGTCTTACCAGGATTCCCGTAAGCCGCTTTGTAACGAGTCTCTCGAGAGAACAACTTCATCCTCCTGGAGGCGAGATCAATTTTTCGTCCCTTTCGGTCTTTGTAACCGTGTCGCGGGACAAGTTGCGGGTGAACACGATCATTCCGTCGGATAAAACGCGCTGTTTCGCTTCGACGTCGCTCCTTCCAAGATTAAATTCCTCATTTGGAGAGATTCAGTTAATAGTATCATCCAATGCTCTTTCTTCAACAGTGTGATGATGATGATGAGAGAGTTGTTTTAGGGCGGTACACGCAAGAGTGTCTATAAGGGAGTAGACGACAGAGCACTAGATGCGTAATTGCGAAGAAACTATCAACCATTCACGATGAGACTTCTCTTTCGAGTGAGGCACAGAAAATTCCTTCTTAGTTTACAATTGGAAGGATAATAGTTTCATGTGAAAGTGAGACACGATTATAAACAATAATATCGCCAAGTTAAGAAAATTCGTGGAATTAGAATGATGGGTTGGTTGAGTCAACCGTGTCAGAATTCTTGGAATCGGATCTAATCAGGCTGAAATGTAAACTTGATTTGTTTGCAAGCTTGGCGATATAATAATAGAAAAGAAAATTTCCATACAAAGCAATTTCTTGGAATAAGTTGTTTATAAATCTGGCGAACGACTTTCCATTCACTTTCTATTTTTTGAAGTATGGCTATTAGAAATATTATATATAACTTTTGTATATACAAAACAGATAGGTTTGAGAATTGGCGAAACGAAAGGAGTATTAAAGAAAATTGCGCGAGTTCACGCGTGGAAAAAAATGTAAATGGAGCACTTACATCACGGGTGTCTGGCAATGGTAACGAATAACATCCGCATATACCGCATCGACCGCATAAACAGCGAATTCGGGGCCCTCTCTCCCCTTTGCTGCGACCGTTAACGTTGTTAATTAACAAACAGCAACAGTGTTCGCACCGCTATTTCCATTACAAAGCGATACGACTTCATAATGCAGGATCAGCCGGGCTCATATTAACCCGCAAATGGCCCCCAACCCCTTCCTTCCTTCCGTCGCCCCCCAGGATGGGTCCCCAACCGCCAAGAATTTCAAGTAGGTTTACTAAACAACGAAAGAGAAAGACCACCCGTGGTGGTCAAGAATGAACTTTCCATCCTCGTTGAAGTTGTTTTAATTTGTTTAGGGAAAGGGGACGCCTCGTGGCGGAACGAAAAAAGAAGACGGCTAGAGGGGGAGGGGGACGTGCGGCTAGCCAGCGTCGGATTGCGAGTGGAAAAAGGGTAGAGCAGGGGACTTCGAGAGACTAGGAGATGCGGCAAACTAAAGTGTTCTTCGAGTATCGATTTTCTTTTCTCTCTCTCCCTCTTCCCGTTGTCCTGACCGGGCAAAATTAAATCGACGAATAGATTGTAGATTGCAGATTCCATCGAATCGATTAACGAAGAATTTCGAATGAAATCGATGCGATCGATGAATGATTCAACGGAGACGAAAATACGATTGATAAATAATTCATCGAACCGATAAATACGCCGTACCATTTATAATTATTCAATTATTAACATGAGCTTTTCGGCGATCGATGAATTATTATTACCGTTTTTATTAGGCGAATTATAATTTTATATCGTAATCCGAAATTATCGGGGACGCTCGAGTTAGTTGAATTTTATATCGACGATATAAATTATACGATAACAACGGGGGAATAATCCAAGGAAGCGGATTCTTGAGAGCTCATCTCAGCCAATTAGAGGGGGTGAATGTCGTCTGTCGGCTTTATTCGACTGCTATACCCGTGGATCAATGGAAAAGAGAAATTCCTGGCGGCAAGGACGGCGGATACGACGACGAATCTCCGTCTATTCGATCCACGCTCGAGGGCAATTGTTTCTTCTTCCGCTCAGATTTCACGCTACGTCCTCTTTCCCTCCTCTTCCTTCTCCCTCCTCGGCTCACGTGTACACGAATCCCGGAGAAACTCCCGGAGATCTGATTTTATTCCGGGATAGGGTTGGAAAACGCGTGTGGCAAACAGTTTCCGGTAAAACGTTAAACGCTCGCGTGTCGTCGTATTCGCGCGACACGTTTTCTAAATCTAAACGTGACGAGAGAGAGAAAGAAAGAGAGAGAGAGAACATGTGTGTGTGTGTGTGAATATCTGGAATCGTGGATATAGGAATCGTGCAAATATTTAAACGTCGAATGTTCAATTCCGCGCGGTATCTCGTTCCACACCCTTGTCGATCGTTGCAGATCAGGTCAGAGAGACGTGACGTCTTAACGGAAGCGAAATGTGATTTCAAGGAGGAGGGATCGCCGATGGATCATCGCGCGTTTCGATATCGAATAGAAGAGATATCGAGAAAAAAAAGAATGTGATGTTCACGACGAACGAGACCAGTTCAAACGAGATATCGTTTCGAGAAATAAAACTATTTTCATCTTCGTTCTCGAGGCATACTCGAAATTATTCGTTACCAAAGTTGGTTGGTTCGCAACGAGAAACGTTCATAGAAGAAAGGAGGAATAATTGTGCGCAACAAAGACAATAAAACAACAACAACAATAACAAAGACGACGAGGAGCAAACACGGCGCTCGTCACGGCCTGATAAACGTATAAACAGGTGGAGGGGAGGGGGATAATTTCGATTGGAACAGCAGGGAACAAGAACGATAGAGTGGAGGAATCGGGAGAAAAAGTGGCGTTTAATTATTTTCTTGAATCGTATGGCCTCCGCGGCGTTCCCCACCGTATAATTGAAAAGCTGAAAACCGTAATTATCGCGGCGCGTAACTGCAACTCGCGTTCACACGTCACGTAATCGCGTGAAAGATAGGAAAGTTATGGCGGTTAAAGGCCACGCTTCCGCGATGCATCCGAACTAAAAGTCGCCATCCTGTGGTGACATTTTAACAAGAACTCAAGGCTCACGCGAGTCACGATTTAATCGAATAGCTTACACTTTCCAACACGTTTCTCGTACCTCGCCTCGGTTTAATTCGTCGCGATATTTACACGGGGGCGTAATTTATCTCCCTTCCAGCTCCATAAACGAATTACGAAAAAGAAATATTTGTAACAAAAGTTGCATTTTTAAATCCCGCGTTTGATTAATGCTTTTTCTCTCTCTCTCTTTCTTTCCTTCTTTTTTCAACCTCTTTTAACCCGTAATCCCATAAACGTCTTCTAATTTGCTTACCCTTGTTGCAAGTTGACGATGGAACGGCAACAACGAGAGTCAAATTGAGAAGAATTAATTTTTTCTCGTGGAAGCATCGATAACTTTGCGCAATTTTACTTAAATGTAAAAGTGATCGAAAAAACATGAATCGCCATTTCTGAAATAAAAAAAGAAAAAAGAAACTTATAATATCCGTAATATGTAAAAATCAAATTCCCAAATATTTTACAGATTTATTAATCTTTAAGGATAATTATAACTTTGATTTAAAGCATTTTTTTTTTTTTTCATCTCTTGACCGAACACGAAATCCATCGATTTCTTTCTACTTTCGTAACCTCCCCTCCCCTCCCCTCTCTCTTCAACTATTCTCGTAGTAAAATTTTCGCGAAAACATTTATCGTATCCGGCAACTGGGTGGAACAACGTTCAAGCCAGAGCTGTTCGCCCGGGTCGAGGTAAGCAGTCTGTTCAAACTTTGCTTATTAGCCGTACTCACAATCATCTAACGCGATAGTGGCATATTCAGAAGCAAGCAGGGCCGACGTTGTTCCGCGAGAAAATCGAATCTCCGCTGGAAGCTCCGGTTATCCCTTGTGGCTGCACCTGAAAGCGTCTCAGACAATTTCCGGCAACGGTAGACTTCCTGTTACGCGCAACTCTCTCCTCTTAAACCTCTCCCCTTCCGTTTTTATCCACTCGCTCGCCTACTTATTTCCTTCCTCCCTTTCTTTTTCATTCTCTTTTCCTCTCTCTCTCTCTCTCTCTCATTTTTTTCTATCTCTTTTCCCCCGCTTTAGTCCATCCAATCCGTATCGAGATATCCGCTAGCCTTCGTGTCCATTCGAGGGAATAAAAACAAAAAAAAAGAAAGAAAGAAAGAAAGAAAACATTTCGCCATCGTGAAAAGCCTTTACATTATTCATCGGTCCGCCGTTACCTACTTTACTGCCATCTTGCTTCTTATCCCCTGATATCCCTATTCATGTCGACGAGAGCTTCGATAACACGTTGTCGCGTGATTTTTTTTTTTCTTTTTCTTTTTCTCCTATTTTGAATTAACGAAACGTGATTACGACTGAATAAAAATGATTGTTAGTGTTCGTATTCATAGATTATGACATGTATATTGGATCGAATAGTTTGAACGTAATGAATTATTCGAAACTCGAAGGAATTTCGACGATGGTCTCTGAGAATAATAATATACGGAATATAATACAGATTTTATCGATTTTATTCACGATGATATTCACGAAATATTTAGAATATCAATATCGTATTTTATCGTGTGTACAAGAGACGAGCAAGCATGTCATCATTGCGGTTTAACCACCGGTTTCAACATCATTATGATTCGGCAGGTTTGTGGTTCTAATGATACAATGCTCACGAGAATTGTTATTATGAGATGCGCTCCGCAAATTAATTTATCGAATTGTACACACGAAATCACGATCTATCGTTAACAGAAAATTGACGATTATCATTTATTCAACATTCGCGAATGCAAACATTTTCAACACCAACGATGAAGGATATTCACAAATATTTCTACGCATCCGCCGCGATCCTTTTCTTTTTTTCAACCACACACGTTGCGACACACGTTCCAAACCCACGTCATAACACAGCGCGCATACACACATCTATATATCTATATATCGTACGATCTTTTCCCATTTTACCGCCGTAATCGTCAACGTCGAACGAAATTGAAAAGGAGAAGAGGACGACAAATCGCCGCGTTTAAACGTTGCTCGTCGCCGGTTTGCTCGCGCTGTTTGCACGCTTGCTAATGACTATGCCACCTAGTCGTCCCGTAATTACTCACGGGATTGGTCGTGGCCGTGTTTAATCGTTGCCCACAAATCGACGAGCTGTTAATCGAGAATAATATAAACGATGGAGTAAATGTTCCAAAACCGTGTGCTCCGCGCCGATACACGGAATTACACGCGCAACCTCGAAACAACGAGATTATCCCTTCCCTCCCTCGTCCGTAATTCTTTCCCACCGACCGATTTTCAACCGATTTCATCCTCGAATTTATCTTCGATTATCGATCTAATTAAGCCTCGTGCTCGATTATTTCCATTTCTTTTTTTTCTTCTTTCTTTTATTACGCGCCCCCATTTCTCTCTCTCTCTCCTCGATTCGACGGGTTGTCCACTCTTGATTGATCTCTTCGCTCAAAGACGAAGGATGGAAGAGCGGAGTTCAACCCGGGAGGCCGTAAACTTTGATTCGCGGCCAGAAAATTGTTGGAGGGCTATTACGTTTTAATTAAACCAGCTCGGCAACTACTCGGCCAATTCTAACGATCAAGCTGGCCGATAAAGCTGATCAAGCTGAAATTGCGTTTACGCGAATCCATTACGATTCTCTGTTGAAAATCCATCGGTAATTTTCGTATATTATAATCCATCCTATATCGGCGATATTAAATTGATTTCGCTTCCTCGCAACTGATACATCTTCAGAAACTTTCAGACAAAACCGTCGTTCACTTCGAATCATGTTGTCTTAAAAAATTTCCCGACCAGATAAATAGATGATCCAATTTCCCTTCCTCCCCTTCCTCGTTACTATTTATTTCCACTTATTTTTTGGAAAACTCGAACCAAGCTACGGCGCAAACAAATTTCATCGAAAAATCGATATCCACTATCCACTTCGATTTTCTATACCCCGTTGAACACGGTTAATTCAATTTCGACTCAACTACCCTTACCCCTCCTCCCTCCATTCCGATCGGTATCCCCCAGAAAGAAAGGAAGGAAGGAAGGGAGGAAGAGATAGAAAGAGAGAGAGAAAAGAGTGAAACAATATCGTATCGTGGCGGAAAGTTAACGAAGAAAAGCAATTTCGCGGGGCGAAGACGACATTCTTGGGGACGCGGCGCGCTATCGCGCCCAAGTTGAGGAGGAAGCGACGCGTTATCGTCCTCTCGCGGGCTTGCAGCGTGTAACAACACGGTGGAACGATGTTTTCCTTCCATTATGCTTAATTGGACGGTGTACGGTTCCAAAGGGAACAGGGACAGTTCCGTGGTAAGCGAAATCGCCGTCAGCGTTGAGAAGTTGCCGAATACAACTTGGTGCGCGAACTTGAGGGAAGGAAAGAGAGGTTTAAAAGTTGGGAGGAAATTAGGAAACGGGGCTTCGTTCAACTCTTTCCTTGCGCTCGAGAATTATTATTTTTTTTTTTTTTGGATCGGACGAGTAATTGGGCGAAACGAGGAAGGGGAAGGAAAATTGAAAATTTGCATTCGACGAGAAATATTTCGCGATCGTGATCCCGGTTAACAGTCGGAGATTAATCCTCGCCTTTGGCCCCGTGGTGCGAGTGATAAATGGGGAGGGAGATGATGCCGGGAATACGCTTGTTTCACGATTATCGCGGCGATCGATCAAAAGTAAGATTACTTTTTTTTCGGCGAAGAGGATTAAATTCTGGGCAGGAGAGAGATTATAGTTTGATAAACTTTCCAAACTCCCATCTATCTATCCAAGATTATTAATGATTTTTATAAAGTTTATAATTTACATCGGATGAATTTCTTACTTACGAGAGCCAGCTGTAGCATACCGGATGGAGAGTATAATACTAAACCTCATCTTCATTATCTTATGAGTAGAAGGAAAGGTAGGCGATAAAAATGTTTGTATATTTCTTCACGTACGAGAAGAAACGAACAGAGATATTGATCATCATTCGTCATATCGACCACGTCACGTCTCTGTCATCGAACGAATAAACACGATGAAACAAGTACTCCGAATATCGATCAACAACTTTTATATCCGACCATAACGACTTCTTTCCCTCCACAATCCCCGCGTTATTGCATTACGTATCACGATCAGACGCAAGTTGAAGTCCGGCCGCGAATAATCGAATCGGTCGTGTCCCCGTCGCCGACCTTCCTCCTCCTCAGCCATTTTCCAAGGGAAAAAGCAAGGAGAGCGAAGAAATTCCGGGATAGAGGCGAGCACGGCCATAAAACCGTATTACGCGGAATCGCGCGGAGGGAGGGGGACACGGGTCGGAAACAAAGGCGCCGATACTCGGTCGTGTTTCTTCGTCATATCGTAAAAACGCAGTAAAGGGAAGGGAAGCATCGTCCGCGTTTTCTGCCTCGAAACGAACGAGGAGGGAGGGAGGGTTCGTTGGCCGAAACGAAGCGGCGGATCGAAACCGTGTCGAAAACCGATCCGCGAATCCGCTTTTCCTCCGAATTCTCTACCAACGTTTACGTATTTCCCTCTCCTCTTCGGGTGCAAAAGCATTTTTGCCTCGAAAATTCGATGATGCGCAGGTATTTCTCCAGGTATAATAATTGTCAAAGTTGGAAATTGAAAAGAAATTTCTGATCTTCCGAGGGAAGTTGCTAGGAGAGATCGAAGAATTGCGAGCAGTCTCGCGACGAGAAAGGATATCGCGTGGATATCGACGACAGCTACGTCGCTCTATCGAATCTAATAAATTGGATCCACTTCGGTTACGCGAAGAGTGGGTTTAATGGAAAAAGATTCTCGATAGGGCTCTTTTACTCTTCGATCCACTCTGCGTCACGAAAGTTGTCACTTAACTTGTCACACGTAGCAAAGATATCATTAAGTTTTCGCGTGCGCACACACACGCGCGCAGAAGAAAGAACTTGTTTGTCCTCTTACGCGAATAATATCCCCATGCGTCATTTATGACAGTGCATTAAAACGATATATCGGTCTGCTCCAACTACTTGTACACGGCCGGCTTTTTACAGACCGCGAATCGTTGTCGTGTCACCGACAAAAGAGAGATTTGTCAATGAGATTGCCCTCGGGACCGGTGCTCGTGGAACCACGCCAAAATCTCGATCCATCGAGTAACAACGCGTGTACGCGTGATTTGTCCCGTTTACGGGTCAGCCAAAACTACTATGGTGATATATATATACGTGTGTGTGTGCGTGCAAGAGCTTAATAATTTGGCTTAATAAATTGAAGGGCTTAATTCGATAATTAGTCAGGTGACGATCGGCCGACACGCGAAAATAATTATCGCTGCTCCGCGGCGGCGGCGGATTTCTGCAACCGATTAATAAACGGCCGCCGACGTTTCCCGTTTCCAACGATTTCCAACCCGCCACCTGCCATTGTGATAACAATTATTCCTAAGCCATTCGATCGTATAATTACGTTCGTTTTCGCGATTGCCTCGGGCCGATCCGATACAATCAACGCCCAAGGAAATTAACGATATTTCCTTTCAATTAGTCACATTCGATCGCCCGAATTCACGATCAAATGTTTCCAACGTTTGCGCGGAAACGAGAGGATTTTTCACTCGAGGATAATTATAAATTGTTCCATGTTGTCTATAATTGTCCAATTGATCCATTCGATAATTCATATATATATATATATACGATAAGACAGAGTGAAAAAAGTAGCTTCAACCTTTTCCTTAAAGAAAACAGGAAAATATCCTGTGATTTTTTTTAATTCGTCGTAAAGACGAGGGAGACGAGTAGGGGAGTAGAGGGGCCAACATGGTTATCGACTCGGCGGGAGACAACGGCGAACCGAGATAACATTGTTAAGAAACTTTTCTTGGCCGAGGATACGCGACATTGACAAGAGGGGGACGCGAGCTGACACGGGAAATCTGCAGCGAGGAAACGCGAGTTTATTTTCCCATGTCGGGGGAGGAACTTGGAAAATAGTTGTCGTAAAACGGAAACTCGTAGGGAAACCGGCGTAGGGAAAATTCTATGGAAGTTGGATTATCTTCACGGGTGTTCCCCGTTCGAAAAGTCTTCTTGGAGAGCGTACGTGGCTTCGAACCACGTAACCATGCGACGCTTGGCAAAGTAATTCCCTTTGTAATTCACGAAAACACGCAACGAGGCATCTTATTAGTTGTTATTCTTCCCTCTGCGAAACTTTCCTCTTTTCTCTCGGGAAAGGCGCGAAAGAGATTCGATTAGAAATCCGCGGTTTGACAACCGCGTGCCACCAGCCACGCAAGAAGATACCTATTAAGAGTGGGTAATTACCGCGTTACCCGATTAAACTTCTACCCAAGGATCAAAGTAAGTCAAGAACTCGAGGTGTTTAACTCCCGCGCATATTCGACTAAACCCGATAATGAAACCCCCCCCCCCCCCCTCCCAGTCTATTTTCCGCTTAACGATTATCGAATTTACCTCGATGACTTCGCAAACACGATCATCTGTTAATCCGGAAACCCGTTCCCCAAGTCTATTAATTACTGATTACGATAGCTGGGACGATAGTTTTTCTTCAACCCCTTTCTCGTTAAGATAAATAAAAAAATCAGGGGATTGACGATCGGTTTAATGGAGAGTTTTTCGTAGTTTGTCGCGAGGGCTCGTGATTCAACTCGGCTTTTTTTTTGTCTTCTTCTTCTTTTTTTTTTTTTTTGATTAAAAAACTCTGTTTTTCCATTGTTATACATCACAACAGGTTCATATTAGTTTCGGTATACCGTGATTGGCCGATGTATGTTTGATAGAGGTGGTCCTGCCCGTTTTTGCTGCCTATTGGTTTTTCGCTTTGCCTGTCCATGTCACCCGTGAAAAATATAACCGTGTGTATCCATATATGATGCAGATCGATAACTAACGCGAGTCAATATTTCACCGAATAACACTAATTTCCCCAAACCATCCGTGTCCAATCTCTGATCCGTAATTTCTCTAAATTAAACCGTTGTTGAAAACACGGCGATTAGAGGAGAGGAAATAATCGTGGATCCGATTTACCCGGTTAAAATCGAGACCTTTCTCCCTTCGAGTCGAAAGACATTAAATATCCGTGAGGGAGACCGGTTTGGAGGGTTGGTCGATGATGGAAGAAGAGAAGAAAAACGGAGTCCACACGCACGCACGCACACACACATTCGCTCACCTCGCTTCGAAGCGTGGAAACTGTCCTGCGGTTTTATCTGCTCAATCTGGGCGCTGAGACGGGACTTGGGCAGGATATCCCGGTTGGCGTTGATCTTTTCCACGGCATAACGAAAGGCCACTTCTTGCTTGTCGTCCGACGGATGAAACAGCCCACCTGGGAAATCACGCATCCGTGTTAAAGCGTTACTTTTGACGAGGAGCGAGGCGTGAATATTCCTTACTTTTTTCCCCTCGCGCGGGGATATCTCCCTTTTTTCTTTTATTTCGATCTTACGCCACGAGGCGGTCGAAATAACGCCCTCGCTGAGAAAATAATGGAATCTAAAAGTTTACTCGCCTCGCGAGCATCCACGCCTATTAAATATTGACCAATTCTTTCGACGAACGCAACGACTCTTCTCCTTCCTTTGCGAACGAAAAGAAGATTTTTTTTTTTCTAAAAAATGTGGACACTTTCTTACCTTCAACGATCGCTCGAATGTGCGAGTCGAATATTTCTTAATAATTGAAATCGCGTGGATCGATAGGATTGTAAGGAATTGTTCAAGGATGGATCGTGAAAAAAACACCGCAATCGTACGGTGTTCGAAGGAGGAAAGATACAGTTTTTCCAGGGAAAATGGGGCGAATTGCCAACGAGGGAGAATGGCCGCGTAATTCTCGTGACGTTAATATGCAATGAACGTAAAGAAGCAGATAAGGCAAAAATAGGTCAGTAAAAAAAAGAAAGAAAGAAAGAAAGAAAGAAAAAACAGAAAGATAAAATGAAAGAAGTAGAAGGATAGGAAACGTTGAAACTTCCAACTGTCCGGTATTAAATAATTTTCAACATTTTTCGTGAAGTTTTTAACAAAGTTAAATAAGAAAAAAACAAAATTTTGATTCTATCGAATCGAGATAATAATTGTTATTCGAATCTTGGAAAAAGAAAAAGATTCTTCAGAAAATAATTGACGCGAAGCAAACGAGAAGTTCTCATCTCGGGCTCATCTCATCTCGAGCGAGTTCGATTCGATCGAATTCAAAGCGGAAAGGAATTGGCGCCATAAATTGATTTTAATCTCGCGCGCGTCATAAAGTAACTTGGCGAACATCTGCGCCAACCTGACTCCACAATTTATAGAATTCACGCGATAGATTTACGTCTCTCGTTAAGGATGGGCATCGATTAATTTCCAGAAGTATCCACCAGTATCCAAAGTATCGAATCCCGATAAAGGGAAAGGAAAAAAAATAAAAAAAAAAAAAAGGAAAAGAAAAGAAAGGAAAGGAAAGATCGTAATAAAGACACTAGAAATCCGGATTACGGGGAGAGAGAGGAGAGAGAGGGAGATCATAAAGGGAGACTGAGAGCGAAACAAAGGGAAAGGAAACGTTAATCCTCGCGGCTATAAATCTCGGTCGATTTGGCACACCACTGAGTCGAGATAAACCTTAGAATTCACCGTAAAATTTTACCCCTCCGATGGAACTGGTTATCGTTACGTTTCTACCTATATTTCCTCTCAGGCCTCGTCCCCCGCCGAGAGTATCCTCTCGCGAGGAGCGTTTAATCGCGCCGAGATCGAGTTATGATCCGGCGTAAAAAGGCCGTTGATATTATCGATTTGAAAAAAATAAAAAAAGAAAAGGAAAGAAACGAGGTTTCGCTGGTTAATTTATTTCGATCGAGTGACGCCTTCCTTTTTCACCCATCTATCTAACGCTTCGTCGAATTAATAAAAAACTTGAATATTCATCGATTGTTAATGAATTATTTCGCGTACGAATCTCGACGATGCGAAACAAAAAAGGGAGAAAAAGAAAACGATTGATAAATTGATATCGATACAAACGATATTCGTACTCGTGGAACGAGGGTTTAATTACTCGTGCGAGGGACGAATAAAGAACGAGATTATATAATTTTATTTGAGTGGATAAAATGATTAAAGGAAATGCTTGGAAATTATTATAATATAATACGTAGATCGTGGTTTTCCTTTCCTTCTCGATGACATCGATCGACGATAAATCGGTAAGAAATAACCAGATTTCGCGAGTTTCGAATTTAAAGAGAAATATTCGTTCGCACGAGGTATAATTGTAAAAAGCTAATACTAGTCGGATATTCTATTGTATACCGCCAACGACTGTTTGTTAAAAGTTTGACAAGTAGTTGCGGAAAAGTGAAGTAGCGTGTTCTGCGATAAAACGATACAATAGCTGTTCAACGAAAGCATGAAAAGTCGCGCAACGACACGCTCGCCGTTGAAACTCTGCGTTGTTAAGCTGTTGCTATCGTTTACACGAATCGCAAAAAGGCGATTCTATCACTTGAACGACCACCTACCGGTACTACAACGTTGCCCGCATTCCCAGCATTCCAAGGAGAACGTTTCGCTTTGTCATCCCGGTTGCCTGACCGTGCACCGCTGTTACTACTTACGCGGCAACAGACACGCGTGTAGTATTTTCAGGGGAGGAGATATTGCACACTGCGCCCGATACCATTAATCTTTCGTACGTTCAACGTGAACAATACAAATATTTACAAACAGCGAATAAACGTGATAATTCAACAAGAATTTATCTCGAACGGATTGATATTATTTAAATCTTATAAAGTCCTCGCCATTTTATTCTTTTTTTCCTTTTTTTTTTTTTTTTTTTTTGCGGAGGTCTGTCCGAACTTGAAGGGATAATATCTGCTTAACGATGATCCCTCCAATCTAAATTTGACAAGGATTACAGAAATTAAAGCCTATCAAAGTAGTCCCCTAGTTTAATTTTTAAAAATTACCCTTGAATTTTTTCCCATAAGAATTAATGCAATACGAGTGGGTACAAACTCGATCAATGGTCGAAATCTTTGATCGATCGAGATGTTGACCTCTCGAAAAGAAACGGTATCGATTACAGAATTTCGTTTCTCAATTCCGAGAAGGTGAGAAACGCGAGACGTGAGAAAGGGATATAAAATGGTGCACGGTTGAAAAGGGAGGTGGCACGGGAGCAAAGTGAAAAGAGAGAAGGGGAGCCTTTTAACTCGAGAAGGTAGAGACTGTAGAAAGATACTCACCTATCCTAATGATATCAGGAAGAGCCGCGGCGTGGGCGGCGAGGAGCGCCAGCAGGAGCCACCTCGCAGCCATTTCCGGTTCCGGTCCGCTCCACCGTCTCTCCCTCCGCCTGCGACGCCACCGCCACCCCCCGCGCCCCCCGCCTGGGAGCCTGCGCCTCCTCCCTTCTGCCGTGGAGACTCACACCGCTGGAAAACAAGATGGGATGGCGAGTTCATTAAAATGCGCCGCGCAAACCTTCGCGTCCGGCCCTCGAATATATCCCCTGGCGAGGAAAAGAGGGCGGAAAAAGGAGGGGGGCGCCTCCGCGCTGTGTCACGATGACACCGTAACGACCGGCGTGCCACGGATTAGAGAAGTCGACGTCCGTGCCAACCGTTTCGACTCTTGTCGCCCAAACGGAAACGAGGGCAGCGGATAATCGGATAATAAGATGCGATTCGATGATAATAACGACGATAATCCGAGGGGAGAGAAAAATTTTTCTTTCTCCTTTCGAAGTTCGTATCGAGCGATTCACCGATTCGAATTTATCGTGGGTCATGTTTTTTGCATGCGATACGAGCGCGAATGTCATTGATTTATCAAATTTCAAACGGCCAGATAAATTGACACGGGAAAAGGAAGAAAGAAAAAATCGTAACGAACTCGAGAGGTAAACACGAGTTTTGAAAAATAATGATAAAAAATAACTGCGGGCCGATTTTTAACCGTTTATAGAAACTCGAAACAGTTTAAAAATACACGGATACGCAACGGTAATTGATTTACTCTTCCGATATTTGTATAATACGAATCCAATATTTCACGTGTACGTGTTATTATATCCTCGTTCAATGGGAGGACAATAAACGAATGATTCGTTCGAATACTAAAAATTACTCGATATTTCGTAGAGGAATCATTCGTGGAGGAATCGTAAGACGGTGGACGAGGAGCATCCCTTTCATCGTCCTGTGCGACGACGACGACGACGACGGCGACGATGTCGTTTTATAAGAGAAAAATGGAGGAAAAAAGAAATCGGTGTCACGCAACAAAAACCAGCCCAGACGCGACGATGTCGAAGAATAAGTAAGACAGCGTGGAATAAAACCGTTGGAAAATAAAAGCAACCGCTGGCGCGTTTTTTTTTTTTTTTTTTCTAAGCTTCAGCCTCGAGGCTGTTTACGCTCGCGCGACCGCTGCAAACACACAACAATGTGTACAGGCGCGAATGTATATGTCTCGACATCGAGCGTGGGAAAAGTATGGCATCGTAACGCAACACCCGAAGAAAATGGAACCCGTGAATGCTGAATACGACCGCGTTCAAATCTCACGTGGGCACAGGAGGGAAAAAATTTTTTCCATTTTTTTCCCTTTTTTTTTTTCATTAATTTTGTCTCCATCTCTACCTCTTTCTCTCTCTGCTTCTCCCTTTCCTTTAATTCGATCCACGAACAAAACTTCACATTTTTCCACCTGCGATTTTTCCTGTTCGCGCGATCTACAATTTCCCGGCCGGAATCTCCCGTTTCGAAAAAATAATAATTTTTCGCGACCAGCCTCCCCCTTCCAATCGCCGATCGGGAATCCTCGATACACGAGGAGGACGTGGCGCAAAAAATCATTCCACGATCTATAGCCCCGGTGATTGTAACGTGAAACAAGCGAATCGAAAAAAAAGACGTATAAGTCAAAGTCGCGGATTGGATTTTTTTCGGATTTTTGTTTTTCCTTTCTTTCTTTCCTTTTTTTTTTTTTTTTCACGGAACGAGGACGAAAAAAATCCGGCGAATACGCGCGCTATTGAGTTTGCTTCGAGTTGTTCGGATCTCCCTGTGAACCGATACTATTTGCGTTCGCGTATCATCGCGTATAGGATCGCGAAATGGAATAACGCGACGAGTTTAACGCGTTCTTAAACGCTTACACGATCGGTCGAGCCCGTTCGCGATTTTGTTTCCACGGATGGAGTTTCGATCGAAATCTGACTCCATGTAAAATTTGAAACATTGAAAATTATACGTATACGTATGTGTACGTGCGTATGTGTACGGTATCTCGCGACCGAGATAACTCGGCAAATATTGACGGACGGGATAAAACGGTGGAATCAAGCTCGAATAATTTCGCGATCCGTACGTACGTACGTGTAAATAAAAAGTGGTATTGCGTCGACGGGGACAGCCTGTGGATCCTGGTAGAATTATGCGTTCCATTTAAATTTCTCGGGGCGGAGAAAAATTTATATATCGCGGATCCTATACGTAGAGTGAACGAAAATATTCGGACGCTGAGGTATGGTTGACTTTGACGCTCTGTATATTTGTTACCTGTGGGTAGAAAATAAACTTGAAAACCTTCTCGTTCCCCTCTTTTTTCCTCCCTTTTCCATTCGATGATTCGTGACTCAAATTCTCTGTTTCGACAATAAAACTCGCGTCAACTTGATGTGAAAATTATTTTTTACAGAGAGACGGAATTTTATTTACTCGACCATCGTCCTCATATAGATAAGAAAAAAGTCTTAACCTAAGTATCTCGTCGTCGAAAATGCCGAGTGATTTTGCCACTTCCTCTAACTTATTCACCGTGTATCCCCTGCGAGGAATCGAATCGTAATCTTATTCCCGAATCGAAATTTTCTAGTAAACACGGGAAACGCGCAAACACGTAAAATTGGAAGGTGAAAATTTAAAATTGCGCGGATCCCTTCCTCCGCGACGAACAAGTATTCGAGTATTGGAGAGCGCGGACAAGACACTACCAACCTCCCCTACTTCCCCGGTCGGTAGCCAATTCTCTTTCTGCATAATTTATCATTCTCTCCCTTCGTTCCTCCCTCCCCGCTCGAGAGAGACGTTTTCACCGAGTGAATGGAGTGGCTCTCGTTCACCGAGATACACTCGTAAATTTTCGAACGCGAACAACAACGGCCAATGACATATATATATATACGCACGCAATCAGCCGTTGCGATGGATCGTTATCATAAATTTGAAAATTACGATTCATCGAGGCTGACACCGCGAAAGATTCGAAGGGACGCGTATCGGCCGAGCCTTTTAAAGCGCTTATGCGCTGGCGATATTTTTACGAGATCAGAACACGAGGAATAAATAATTCACAAGTGGATTATTGAATTCAAGATTCAGAGATGCGAGTTTGTTTTATCGCGGGATGAATACGGGACGATATAACGGGACAAGATTGGAATTCAACTTTGAAAGAATACGAGGGGAGGAAAGAAGTTTGGATCGATCGTTTCAACAGCTGTCTTTTTTTCGAGAAGTTTGGGACGAGTTTGAAGCGAAATTTTATCGAATTATCGTTCTTCGAAGATCATTTTGTTTGGACGGACAGGAATAAAAAAAAAAAAAAGTTGAAACATCGAGGATACGAGAAATGAAACTCTGGCGAAATCATTGCCAGCCGGTATGATACTCGTGTTGATTTCACCGACGATGGTGCTCGACGATTCGCTCTAACTCGAGCTCGAAATGAAATTACGCCCGGCATTGAAATCCCCGCGAGGAATCAGAGTGAAACGATTCTTGACTTTAATCCACGCGTAACGAACGAGCCAATTATCACCTAATTTCCCACGTCTCGTGACCCATTCCCTTTCCGCATAATTAATCGATCTTCCTCCGCGAATCACGACGGGTTCTTCGTGATTCACCAACCGCCGCCGTGTTTGCGGGCCAGGATGACGTGAGCGCATCCGTGAAATTTCCGATACACACCCACGATCCCACGATATCCCGTGTAATTCGGCTAGTATACCGTCAGGGACCGTCATCCCTCTGACACGCATTCCCCATTGATTTTCGTCGTTTCACCGAGTTCCAAGCGATCCGTCCGTCCAACCGGCCGGATCGAGACATTTGCCCGGCCAGATGGCAAACGGTACGCACAGATGCGCTTTAACATACGCTGCAAACATCTTATTAGACGTTGCTTCTTGTCGTTGAATGATCGGGGAGTGGTCGTGGAGAGGCGGAAGTGTTTCGAGAAGAAGGGAAGGGATAACATTTTCCGATAACGAAGTCAGTTCAAAGGTGCGGATCGAATTCTAATGAATTTCCTTTCCCTTTGTCCCACACGGATCCTCCTCCTCCTTTCTTTTACTCTTTCTACTCCTTTGGCGCGTAAAAATTTTTATGCAAACACGTTGGATCGTTCGTTTCTCGTCCCGCCCTCGTTTCTTTCTTTCAGTGGCTACTTTTATCCATCTATCGTCATCGCCGTCTTGGTAACGAGGTTTACGTCTCGACGCTTCTCTTGATCACGAGATAATAAATTCCACGGGGGGAGGGGAGAGAAATAGAGAGAGAGAGGTGACGGGAGAATAGCTAGTCTCGTGCCACGCCTCGACGGACCTCGATATCGATGAGTTATTTTTCGAGGCGGCTCGAGTTCGATGAACTTTGTCGGCAACTACTCGTCGATCGGGACGAGTTGATTAAAACGAAGGACAACTTTCCGGTTTTTCAAGATTGGGTGGAAAGTTGGGAGGAAGTTTTTCCAGCTGGAATTCGATTATCGAGTTTGGACTCGATCGGTGGTGAACCGATCTCGAGTTAGATAAAAAAGAAAAAAATTAAAGCGAATCAAATTTCCTTCCTCCATTTTCCTTTGCTTTATTTTGATTTAACGATTTTCCTCCCTCTTTTTTTTTTGGAAGAATCTAATTTGCACGGAACAAAGAGATATTCTTTGCGCATTCGTGGAGAGAAAAGAAGTGGCCGGAGATGCAAACTTCTTTTTCCTCCCCTTGAAAAAGGCATCACTATCCTTGGCTAAAGGATTTCCTCGTCCCCCTCCACCATTCTCGTTTGCATCTCAACCATCCCCCAAACCATGATTTCTCCACCAACCTTCCTCCTCCTCTTCCTCGTTGAGAGTTACTCGCATGGAGAATAGAAATAACACTCCGCTCGAGCATGGCGTCGAGAAAAATCCTGAAATTCGATCCTGTGTACTATCTACAATATCTATTAAACTTTCGAATATTCGATATATTTATTCTAAATAATTTTTTCGCCTTTCAATCGTTATCGAAACGATCGATTAAAAAGAAAGAGATAAACAAAAGAAAAAGAAAGAAAAAAAAAGCAATCAGAATTTTCTGATATTACGATTTTATAGAAATGTTGATGGGGATACAGGTGTGTGCGTGCTAGTTTATTTAAACGGGACGTTGTTGCGGTCTTCCAAACTTTACGCTTCCGTTTAAACGGCGCAAAATAATTACTCGGATGAACGAGTCCACCGACGGCCGACAGCTCACAGATTCGTGCAACACTGTTAAATGGCGCGAGGATTTGCTCGATTTTGAACAGTTCATTCCCTTAATCCTTTATCCGTTTGCCAACAAACTGTACGGAAAGACGACCACGAATTCGCGCATTCACAATTGATATCCTAGGAGGCATCACGCTTCTGATAAATCCAATTCTCTCTCTCTCTCTCTCTCTCTCCTGACTCCTCCCCCTTTATTCTTTTATTTACTCGATCGTTCGAAATCATACGAGCGAGATTGTTTCCACCATGATTCGTCTACGAAGTTTCGAGCTGTAATTTGCGAGTCTCGATTCATCGAAACAAAGAAGAGGAGGGAATCGAAGGGATATCATAGTATAAAGTCAAAAGTCAGCCTTACGGAACAATCGACGATTTACGAGTGGAATAAGCCGACTTGATGGACCGCGAAGGATCGCGAGGGATACGATAAACGAATTCACGTCTTGTATCGATTCTTGCGCATTCTGCAGAGATCGTGGACTCCGCGCCAACACAAAGCGACCGGCTAGCTAAGCCCGATAACCCGTCACTGACACATATTTTATTCTATGCCCGATTGTTCGATCCAGGCAAGCAAGGAAATTCCTTGCGGATATTTCGCGAAATTCGCTTCTTTCAGCCAGGACAAACGGGACGTTATAATATGAATGAGAAATGATACTGGTGTACGAGCGAGCCATTGTCCATTTTCCTATATCAATTTAACTGTTCGTTTAATCATTTGTTATAACGTAGAGAGGTATTAATATACGGAGGTATATACAAAGAATGAATAGAAATTGAACGCAGCAGGAGAATGAAATATTTTTTTTTTCTCCCCCCCTCTCCCTTTCTTTTTGTTTCTCATTCGCGAGGGAGCGATTTTTAAATTTAAAAAATTTTGGAGATGGTATTTTCTTGAAATAATTTTTATGTTGATTAATCATACTTCGATTAAAAATTATCAATATTCAGAAAATATATTTAATAGACTTAGACTTTTGATGATTTTATTTGATATTCCTTCCAAATGTTAAATCTATTTTTTTTTATAAAATTTTATCTAAACTCTTAGGCAGATTGGATTTTCTTAGAACCGTATTACTATCGAATCTTTACTTTTAAATCTTTTACAAGATTCGAGAGATCGAGAGATTTGTATCGAGTACAAAATCGAATAAAAAGAGAATGTAAACGATTCGGTCGACGAGCAGTCGGTTTTCTGAATAACTCACGGGACTCGCGTCGTCTGAGTGATGACGGGGAAGGAAGGAAGGAACCTTTGGAGGAATTTTTATATCAACGAATAGTCCGACACGTTGAATCGAGCGAGCAGAAACCTTGTAAAATTGAAGGGTACAACGTACGTCGATGACGGCTCGTAAAACCTCGATATACACGGTTCAGGTGTGCACGGGAGCGTCTCCCTATGTGTTGGTGGCGCCATTACAGGTGAAAGCACGAAACTCGGCTAGCACGTACCAACCTGCACTAAGTTTATCCCGAAAAAGCGAGGATCGGTATGGAGAATGTATGCTCTCGGACTTTTAATATCGAAAAATAAATAAAATTTTAAATTTTAACATCTTGTGAAATCTAAATTTTAGAAAAAAGAAAATACAATACACACACACACATACAGTGTCCTTCTAAAAGTATATATTTCTTTCCACCTTTACAGATTCTTGTACAAACATTCTTGTATTTCTTTATAATATTCTTAGAAAATTTTACATTTCTCCACGTTTTCCTTCCTTATTATCATTTGTTATGAAAACACGAATTGTAAAAAAAAAAAAATTCTACGTGCATTTCATTTATTCTCCGCTTTATTAACCGCCCTAACCAAGTTTCCCGGAACGATAACGAGGCAGCGGACACGCAACGAGGGCGTCTCCGGGAGAAAAGGGCGTCGAAACCGTGTAACGGAGGGGAATTCAATTTTTCCACGACTTGTTCGGCAACGCGTCGCAAGTTGCGCCGTGCCAACCGTGCCGCATAAGTCCGTCGCATACGTGGCTCGACTGTTTCCCACGTATAATATAAAATCCTCCGATAATACAGAAAATAACGAGTATGGCGCTCGAATAAAGGTAAAGAAAAAAAAAAAATACCGATTGAAATTAAATAAATTCATCGGCGAATTTAATCAAAGGCAAATATCCCTTCTAACGAAATCCCGTTCATCGACCTGCCTCGACTTTTTTTATTTCCCTTCTCCCCAAAAAGTTTAACAATTAATTTACCTTTAATTTTTAAATCGACGAAGTAATCTCTCCAAAAGTGATCAAATATTTCGTTCGTGCCAACGGACCGATATAACGAACCGATTCGATCGCGTTAAATTTCGCGTTGATTAAATTAGATTTCGAAAAAAAAAAAACAAAAAATCACTCACACGTTTCCTCCGGATTAATATGTTAAAAAAAAAAAAAAAAAGGAGGAGGAAATACGCGTGAATGAAACACGTGTGTATGTATGTGTACGTATTGGATAACCGGTTGCAATCCGGTTGCACGCAGCACTCGTCTCTCTCGTCGTCGTTCGTTCGTCGTTACGAGAGATCGATGTGTGACGTCACGAGTCAAGTAACACTCGCTAATTGGACGCGAGCATTTTCACGGATACGGTGCGTTCGTTACGCTGATTAAACAACGGCCGAAAATAACCTAAGGACGGAGGAAATTTGTCACGGTTGACGCCATCTAAATACGCGCTTCCCCTTTATTGGCCCGAAAAAAATGGATTGCGCCGCGATAACGGTTCCGCGATTTTGCTGCTAGGCTGTCGATAAAACGATTTGTCGCTCGGGAATCGCAAGATAAAACACGTCAACCGTGTTCGGGGAAAGCGATGTTAATTTTTCAAAAAAAAAAAAAAGGGGAAAAAGGGAAAAAAAGTATCGTCCAATTGCATCCATCCGTTTGATCAATCGAATATCGTTTCATAAATCGATCAATTATTATGAAAAAAAAAAAGAGAACGAATTTCCTCTCTTAAAAAGTTACGATCAATAACGTGTACTCCTTCCTTTTTTATTTTAAATTCTATCTTTCACCCCATTGAACGGGCATATTTCTTTATTGTCATCGCGATATTTTTATCGTTACGATGTGCAACGATTGTGCAACGGTTACAATTGTTATCACAATAACGTAACTATAAAGAAGAAGAGAGAGAGAGAGAGAAAGAGAGAAAGATCAATTTGATAAAAAGAGGAATAATTCTACTGCCCGTAAAACGCGCGTGTTTCTCTGTCTCCTTAATAAAAAGGCAGTTACTTGGTCCGCCGATATGCGGACGAGCTGTGAAGCGTTATGCAACAAACGAACAACTGGCCGACAACAATCGGTGTAATTCAATGGAAACTGCGATAGAAATGGACGAAAGTTGTGCACCACAAACGTACATTTCAACGACTCGTACATTTTCGGAGCAAATAACGATTTCAACCTCCGGTTACGAAACGACAATCATTTTCATCCGAATCGTACGAAACTGTTCGATATTAATTTTTTGTTACGTAATATAGCTCGATTATCGTTCCATTGCTTCCTCCGTGACGTGGCCCCTAAATCACCCATTCCGCCCAAAAATCTTTTCCCCTCCCACGAATTTCCCCCGAAACGCGTTCGAGCCGTGATCGAAAATCTTTTAAACGTCATCGATGAACAACATTCCCTGTCGTATCATCTTCGATCGCCATTCGTGAAAATTATTTCTCCATCGTCCGTTTGTACGACGAAATATTAATCACGATCCTTGATCCATTATTTCTATTCTATTTCTGTCCCAAAATATACATCAATTTCGTATCAGATTCCTATTTATCGGACATTCGATGGAACGTCATGGAATAAAAAGAGAAGAATAAAAGAGAATTTTCATATTTCGGGAAATGTATTCCTTGGATCGACGAGAGGCATCGATTTTTTTTTTTTTTTTTAATAAATAACGAATTATGTATATAACGCGAGAATGTTTGAGCAAGCGGGAACAATGTCTCTGATGAAAAGCACGCGGACAATGCACGCGGGTACATACATCTGCGAAGTTTCACCTGCCGCGACAACGGCGCAGTTTATTGGCCGAGCGTTCACGTAACGTGCATTAAATTCCCCCAGTTTTATATCTCTTGGCCGAATTTCTCGTCGTCCCGTACGAATTCCTGGGGATTCAAGCGTTCAGCGTCGATTAATTATCTCCCCCTTACTCGTGCGCATTTTTTCGCCCTGTGTAGTTGCAAAGAAACGCAACTACACGCGCTACAAAAGCAAACGATAAACAGCATCTATTCGAGACGCGTCGTCGCTTCATCATAATTTTTTACGAGCAACTTTTAGCAAAATTCCTTCCAGTGTTGAGCTTCGACTTCATTCTTCCGATTGTTCTATTACAGTTGAATTGCAATTACAATATATTTGATTTGAATGATAAACTGCAATCAACATCGAGAAATATGCGTCGTTTCTTTGATTCATTGATCTTTGGATGAATTGTTTTTGATTTTTAGAAAACTGTGAACGTCTTCTCTTTTCCTAAAAATTCATTGATTCGAAAGAAAGACAACTATTTCGAAAAATATCACCATTAGATATATCTTCTTCAGAGAAAGTAAACAGGATTCGAAACTATGTAAAATCTTCGAATTTTTCCAAAGATTACGATCAGAGGTTTGACAAAGTAATTCTTCGAGAGTATCTAGTTCCTCGGCTAACATTTCAAAGATTCTGCTTCTCGAAAATGAGAATCATCCCTTGCCAGATCCCTTTCCATAACAAAGATCCAACCTGATTCCTCTACCGTGGTAGTACGAGATTCTTCCGTACGATCAGAGAGAGAATC
The DNA here is from genome assembly GCF_003254395.2 of Apis mellifera. Lineage (NCBI taxonomy): Eukaryota > Metazoa > Arthropoda > Insecta > Hymenoptera > Apidae > Apis > Apis mellifera. The sequence continues at coordinate 23,629,133 of NC_037638.1, forward strand.
TTGTTCGCCCATCTGACGCAACGGAGAGAAATATCGAGATCGTACGGGAAAAAAGAAGACGCAAATCGACGATTTAATCGATGCATTCTCCCCGAGAGCACGAGCCCAGGCAATAATTGCTCCCGTTTAAAAACAATTACTCCACCCGATTGTTCGTTCCTCGCTATTTGAAAGCTGAACGAGCAGTGGTAACACGGCCAGGCCGAGCCCTTTTATAAAACAACCGTGATGTTTGATCGAGAGAAGAAGAAAGAACGAAAAAAAAAAAAAGGAAATCGCCAGGGAATTGGCGCGCAAAAAAAAAGTCTGCAATTAAAGCACACCGTGCCACAACGATCAAGGGTGTACAGTATTATACGATCCCGTCCCTTTATCGTATTTCCACTTTACTCCCTTACTGGCTGGCCAATTTTACCATTTTAACAGGGATGATGAGAGGGGAGCGAGAGGGGAAATGCAATTTCGGAGGAAATCGGCGAGGGGGTTAGTCGGTTACGAGCGTAGTGTTCCACGATGCGGGTCGATGCGCGTTCCACGCACGCACGCCGGTTAAAACGCAGCCGTATAAAAACATTTCATCGTTCGACCGAGCATTCTCCACGGTTTGCACGGAGGAAGAGGGGGGGTTCACGAATTTTTCTCACCGCGACGCGTTTCTGCCCACTTTCGGCTGAAATCGAGCGTTGTTGGAAAATGTTGTCTTTATTCAACGCCGATTTTTTCTTCTTCTTTTCCCTTCCTTCGATTTACGAATCAAATAATTCATCGAGTTAAATACAAACTCGTGTTTTTGTCGTGATTTAACGAAAATATTCGAAACATTCGATTAAAATCCATTGTGTTATTGTTGTTCTTGCAACGATCGACAAACGATATTAAAAACGATATTAAAACGGGTGGGACGAATAATCATCGAATTTAATCATCGAAGAAAAAAACGGGGCGAGACAAGGATTAATGAATAGAAATGTTTAACGTTTCACAATGGTAGAACGTCGAGCCGGGTTTTAAATAAATTAACGACGAGCTAATTCACATTCGTCCGAATGAAAGAACGCGGGATACAATTGGTGAAGGGAGTCGAGAATCGAATGAAAAATCGTATCGCGGCCCTTTTTCGGGCGAACAGACGCGAGAGTCGTTCCAAACAATGGTTCCACGATGGATTTTATTAGAAAACTTTGACACGTTCCAAATTAAATTCCTTCCAACCGATTTGCCCGCTTAATTTCCATCTTCGTTACCTTCTTAATTGCAGTTAATCACCCGATCCTCCAACGTTTCCAACGTTTCTCGCCTTTGTATCGCGGGAATTTTCGCGATTGATACGATAAACGTATTTCACGTTTCAGCGCGGGGAGCTGCTCCAGCAACGCGAATGTTGATCAACGAGAATTTCAACGCTCGAGGAAATTTCAACTCGATTCCAATTTCGACTCGTAATTTCGCGTTCTTTAAGCGAGTTCTTACGAATCGCGTAAATAACGACGCGAGTTCCGCTTCGGGAATCAAATTATCCTATCTTTCTTGAAGGAAAGTTTTAGAGGAATTATCGATTTACATCACTCACCCTTCTTACTCGAACCAACAAACGTATCACCCATTTATCAGATCGATTAATAACCCGTAATAATTTTCATTCAAGATCCTTCGACTCGATCGACGGGGCATAAACGACATTTCCAACAGGCGCGAGTCTAAAAATCGTCCCAAGAAGGAAAACGATCTCCCAAACTCGGAACGACTTTGTTTCCGTTGCGTCCAACTCGCCCCATTCTCCAACTTCGACCATTCGAGGAACAGTTTCCATTACCCGATTCCGAATCGGTAAGAATACACCTTCTCTCTAATACCCCCTCCTCCTCCCCTTCTCTATAACAATCGTTACGAACGTGTTACCGACCATTCCCCGTAACCGAAAATCGAAATTATCGTTCTCCGCGCTGAAAACCCTGCCTTCCACCCTCCCTGATATCCGAAAGTTTCGCTAATTGCACCACCACCTCGTCACCGTTACGCGGATCCCCGTATCATATCTCGAAACCTTCCACAATAATATCGTAATCGAACGGATTTCGGGTCTGCAACAACATCTCCCCATTAATAGCTGGCGTAACAACTCCATAACCCTCCGTATCGACGAGTTTCGAAATGATGGAGCGGCCGTAATTGCGGATCTCTCTCTCTATAATCTCGTTGTTCCGATTCCCGTCCATCCGCGTTAAAAAGTGGAAAAATCGAAACGCGACTTTCGAAAGCGTCGACCAAAATAAACAGCTGTCTGTGGAACTTCGCGAGGGGGAGTGATTTCGAGAGGGAACAATCACCCTTCGATAATTGGGCCCGATGATATAAAACTATGCCGACGGTTTACGTTCACCGATATCCGCGATTTTTTCTTCTTTTTTTTCTTTCTTTTTTTACGTCACGTCCCAACACGGCTCGACGAGGACGCGCGTTGTTTTTGACCCGTTGGGCGACGACAGGTATCCGGCCTGTGTATAACAGATGACCAGACGTGAGTATAGCCGAGCAAACGGACGAAACGAAGGGGTGGATTTGGACGAGAAGAGGCGTGTTCGTCCGTTGATATGGCGTGCGATACGATGTTTAATTGTCGTCGCGAAAAGTGTTGCTCGAGATATTGTGGACGAATTCTGGAGAAAGGTTTCTTTTTTTTTTTTAAAGAAAGTCGAAACTTTTATCGATCGAACGTCGCGAATTGTGGAATATCAGCTTCGAGGGACAAATTCGATAAGAAGAGGATCGATCGCCTCGAAAGGCGAGGAGTCTCGTAACAATTGAATAAGAGGGAACAAGAAAAGGCGAGGAGGTGTGCTCGTAGAATTCGCATTATTATCAAGAAACGTTCCTCTTGTTCCCAAGTTTGTCAATTAACCGTGCAAAGTGCATATCAAATACTGTATAATGTTTATCTTTAATATTATTTCTAAATAAAATAAATAATTTAAGCTTAATTCTTGGAAATTTGGCTATAATTATTTTATTAATAAATTTATTTAATTTTAATTAAATTGATTGAATTTATATTTATTTGAGATTTGATTGTTATTCTTATTAATTATATTAACTTTACGAGTTTTTGGATTAATTTTTATTTCATTAAGTAATAATAGATTAAATTGTTTATTAATAAATTTATTATTAATAGTTTCTTTCTTATTGGTTCTTATATCAATAAATTTATTATTATTTTATTTACTTTATGAATTTGGTTTATTATTAATTTTTTATTTAATTGTAAAATGAGGATATAGTGAGAATCGTTGATCGTCAGGATTTTATTTAATATTTTGTACAATAATTTTTTCTTTACCAATATTATATATTATTTATTATATTTGTAGAGAACACGCGTAATACGTAATTCCTTCGAGACGAAATACTTTGTCAAAAAAGAAATTAAAAACCTCGTGAGATGAAAATTTCTAATTATCGAGCTATCCAATCGATATGTTCTCGCGCGAATATGGAAGCGGTTTGATTTTCGAGGAGGGGTGGAAAGGGGAGGGAGGAGGGAGAGAGGAAAAGTCGTCGAAAAAGGGATGATCCCCGTTTGTTCCGCGAAAGTCGGCTGTCAAATAAATTGATCGACGGTCAAGCGCGATAGACGAGCGCGTCGAGAAAATGCGGAAGGGAAAAAGTGTTGACAAGGTGTCGAGGGGGGAAAAAATGGGTTGCGCGACATCGTGGAAATTCGCATTTAAAGCCGAAAGCGTCTCTCTTCACCGGGGATTGAAATTGAAATTTTAAAAAATCCGTCGAAAGCGTCCTTGTTGCCACGTACGATGCGGGAAATTCGTCGTGTTACGCGGGTAAAGAAATGAACCACGTTGAATCTCGATCGACGAAATCGGAGATCCTTTGATCCTCCGCGCGAACGAATGAATTTTTACCGCCACGCGAAAAATAAATACCCGAACGATTTTCTGATAGAGAACAATAATTCGCCGGATAATTGAAACGCGTGTAATTAAAACGCGTAAACGCGAACAACACGAAGAAAATAAATAAATTTCCCCCTCGAATTTATTTCAATTTCCAATGAAGGGATCGAAATGGAGAATGTTTCGCGTATTTACCGTATTTCACGATAAAATACACACGCTTTTTTCACAGAGACGTTCGAATATTTAACCGTATAATTACAAACGCGAACTGGAAACGGGGCAAGAAACGGGTAGTAGGCAGTTGTACATCTGAAACGCAAGGAAACGATGTTTTGCCCCGAAGCTGAATAGAAATCTGCGCGCGCAGGGATGAATTACCATAAATTCGATTGAATTTCACGCGGGTTAAACAAAACCGATTCGAAGCGGCGGGTCAAAGACAAACAACCATCGTCAACGTCGTCCATCTTCGAGCCTTCGGGATAAAAAGTTCTTCGTCTTCTGTTTATCCAAAACCGATCCGAAACGTGAGACGGAGGAAGAAAAACTGTGACCAACTGTCGCCCATAACTGCGAAGGTCGTTCTTCTCCGGGGACCAGAGATCTTCCAGCGATCGTGGTCAGACAATAGATGGACAAGGACCGTATGAAAATTCGTAAAATAAAATTTGCGTCTCACTCACTCGTACAGTTTCAAACGGGAGATTCCAAGGTGATTTATAAATAAAATTGGACGTATATCTTCTTCGAAAGTAAATAGTGGAACGTTGACAAAAACGAGACTGAAGTAAATGAATCTCCTTCGCGTCAATGTAGTGAATCGTTCGACGAAACACTGTTTATTTTTATCCTATCGCAGATGAGAGAGAGAGAAAAATTGTTGGAGCGTGTTAAATACGATGTGAAAAAATTTTACAGTGATTGATAATATTTACTATAAGCAAATTATCTCTAGAAATTCGTATTTATAATTTTCTCCTGTTACAATATCCAGCTAATAATGTTTCTCCTGTATTTTCTATCGAATTTATACTTGAGGAAATATATCAGAATTGCAAAGATCCGACAAGGTTGGATAACACGTAATTCGAACAAATTAAAATAATGGAAAGTGAATCGAATTGTTCAGGCGACCGAACGGGAAGAGTCGACAACAATTCGCGTGGTCCGCTCAATTAGCGATTCAATAACATCTTCACGTCACGGGGCATGAAAATCGCGGTGATAAAAAGTTGATGGGCAGCAAGTTGTTTCACTGCTGCTTCAACACGTGTGCAACGCGACGGGAAACGGGATCCGCTCGACTTTTAACTCGTAGACCGCCACCTTTTTCGAACGCTCCTCGATATCGATATTCGATACGTCTGCTGCGTGTACAAATTGCCCCCCACGACCGGGTAAATACATAATTCGCAACGATATTTATTCCGCCGCGTGAATAATAGTCCTCGAGTTATTCCGCGACGCTTATTCGCCTTCCGCCAATATTGATTTAATACGCGGTTTCCGGTTGTACGAATCCATAGATCAACCGTGACGATTCGTTCAATCGATTGTAACGCAGAAATGAAATTTCACCAATATCTAGGATCAATCGAGCGATATTTCACGTATTACGAGACTTAATGTGTTGAATCCGGATACAGATAGAAAATTACGTTTTGAAATTGCGTAGAGAATATCAATCTAAAATTATGTGTATAAATTTTTAAGGATAATTTCATCCGCGTGATTTTCAAAGGAACGGGACGTAAAGGAATAAATTGTATTTTCGAGCCGGTCATTTTGTAAAACGTTAAATCCCGTACGAAAATCTCGTAGCTGAAATAAAAGTTAATCCCTTAATAGTTTGAAACAATAGAATATAAAAACTATGGAAAAATATGGAATAGAAATATACAGGAAATATATATATCTTTAAATCTTTGAAATGAAAATATGATTGGAATACTCCGATCGAAATTAATAAAAAGGTTATGAATTTCCTATTATATATTATACGAATTACGATTATAATTCATCGTGACAAAGTTTCGACGAGGACACTGTCTCGAAGAGTTTACAACTTAAAGCGATTCTCATCCTGTATTTATCTCTTAGAATCTATTCACCCGATTGTATATACGGGCAATTAAAAGTTTACCGAATAATAACGAAAAGGATTGGAACGAGGCATCGTTAAGCCTCTCTAAATGGCACGGGAGAAGAAAGGGTGGGTGGACGTTGGGCACATCGAAACCAGAAATGGAATCAAACTTTTAATGAATTTGCCTTGACTCGCTTAAAAGCCGCAACCCAGTCACTTGCCATCGTACAATCCCTCGACCATCCGTGTAATAAAAATCCACGCGTCTTTTTCCATCCCTTATCTTATTTTCCCCTCTGGATCACCCATTTTATCGAAGCTTTTCCTTCGACGCTTCGACGAAACTCGAAAAATCGAATACAAAACTTTCCATCCGCGTCTCCTCTTCGCACAAAGAATGTTTCCAGTAGAATCGATATCGAAGTCACCACAGGAATTATTATCATCATCGACTCGTGTCCAATTCGCTGTATTTGTTACGAAAAAAATACCTCGAGATATCGCGTTATGGAAAGTTACGTGGAAGATTTATTATTTCCGCGAAACTGTTTAACAAACGCCTGAATGAAAAAAGTTTCCTTGTGAAAAGCGTCATTCGATAAATCTTCTTCTTCTTCTTCGTCCCAACGTTTAAATATTTTCGACGCGATTAAACAAAACTTTCGTCATTATCTTTATGGGTGAAAAAAATATACATACATATGTATAAATCTTTTTCTCAAAGCGCAATTACGTTAAACAATTCCTAAAAAAATTACTCCACGTCGAACACACCTTTCTAATATCTATGAATTGAGAAGAAATACGCCTCGATCCGTTCTAAATCTTCAAACGCGTCGATAATATATATATCGCTCTTCTTAAAAGCGAGCCGACACGATTCTTTACGATTTTCCACTTTCCCATACGATTCCAGAAATTGTGGAAATTGGACGGACGACAAAGGAGGTTGTAATTCCCTTTTTTGACGGGGCCACCTGTCTCGATATTTTCACTCGGTTTAATGGAACGGTTCCAGAAGGGAGCTCGGTTTTTTACAGTCAACACGCAACCGGGAAAATTAAACACGGAATGCACCGAAAATGGTAAGCTGAGGAGGCCAGTGGAGAAGAATGGAATCGTCTCTTTCTATCCAATGCAACACCCTTCCTTTTTCTTTCGCCTCTTTTTTCTCGATTCCCAACCCGAGCTACCCTGTCTCGAGGGGCCATCGTTCCAAGTACCATTATCCTGAGGAATAACGATGAGGAATCGCGCGTCACAAGACTTATTTAACTCGTTCCACGCGGTTCAAGTATCGTGAACGTGCGAATATTTCGATATTCATTTTCGATGGACTCTTCGCGTGAGTTTTGATTCAGCTTTGGAGAGTTTTACGAGGCGATGTGTCGAATGAACGAAGAAAGGTTTCAGTTTTACATTGAATTTGCGATTCATTCTCGAATCTTTACGAGAGAAAAAGCAACTTGTACGGGGATCAGATAGTTTTGCTTATTACGAATTAAACAAATTTCGGGAAATCGAGATAGGTGAAAGCGATAGCTGCGTAAATCACACGGATTTATCAGAAAACGGCTATAAATATTGAGGTGGATAAATCGAATCAAGATGTGCAGCCAAACGTGATACAGTAACCCGTATCGCTATGTGCGCGATACTTTATCTGCTTTGTCCAAAAACGAATATAAACGAATGACACGCATCCTGGTCGGTCGGTTTCTCCGCCAGGATTTTTCCATTTTCACGCCCATTTTCTACGCGGTTCCTCTTTCGCGCATTCATCTCTTTCTCCAAAAAAAGAAAAAAGCAATCCATTTTAATTGATCTGATAATTTTTCCCAAAAAGATTCCTCCTTTCTTTCGAAGGATCGTTTATTATTTTCTGAAAAATAATCCGCGAAGTGGATTGAATTCGTGAAACGGGCGAAATAGATCCCAGAGCAACGCGAAATTCAACAGCAACGGGATTAACAGGCAGTCTTGATGATAATAATAGTCGAATTATCATTCATTTCGGAAAACAACATCTACAAATTATGTTGATTTATTCCACTTATTGATTTCATCCAATCCTATCCAACGCTCGACGAAATCGTGAAGAAAGTTAATTCCACGAATCAGCCGTATCCCCTTTCGAGCTCCCTCGAGATAATCTCTTTGAGCTTCGAGATCAAGAATACAGATTGCTTCCCCTCTCTCTCTCTCTCTCTCTCCTCCTCTCATCGCGAATTCCAATTAAAAGTTAAACAGTTCCAATCAGAATCGAATTAACGTCCGCATAGGTAATCAATCGACGCGTTACCGTTAAGATCGATTATGGCCGAGAGTAGATCGATCGATCTCCATCTTATCCATTTTTCCACCGAGCAAAAGTACGGATCTCTTCGTACTTTTAAGTAGAGTGGAGGAGGAGGGGGAAAATATGGTTTAATCGCGAAGAATTCTCGATTTCTCTTCATCCGAAAAGGCGAGAAGGAAGAAGAGGATCGGGTTAAGGGAGGCAATTTCGATTAAATCGGCAAACAGCTTTCGGGGAAAATCAAGCGGATTCGATTCAAGATGCGGCATCGTCTTCTCTTGACATTGTCGCGCGCAAACGCGAATCGCTCGCGTTAATTTTACGCAGAGGAGGAGAGGAGGAGAGGAGGAGGGGGAGGGGGAGTTTCCCGATCGATGGTTCCCTAATCAAAGCGCAAGCAATTAACGTAAACAGTGGAGATTGAGGGTACTAAATCAGATCAGATGTTGGGTGATGCATCATTTACCACAGCATCGCCGCATCGATTCTCTTTGGTCCCAGCGATTTCGCATTTCCGTTAAGGGATAAACGACGAATATATGGAACGGCCATATATTGTTGACGATTCGCCCATTCTCTACTCCAACTACTTTCTCGTCTAATTATTCTCGTATCCTTCTCGAGGTTCGCCTCGAACAGGATCGAATCGCCAATACTTTCTAACTTCTATGAAGTTTGGAGATCATCATGATACGAAACAACTTCTCCAATATTCGTGGCACTTTCGAGCGATGACAATTAATGTAGCCTCGAGAAACGAGTACATTCCCTCGAAATATACATTAAGCTCCCTGCAACTTCTCGAACGAGTCATCGTACAAGAGTTCTTTTGATTCTTCATCGTACAAGAGGAAGAGTTTCTAAAGAAATTCGAGTTAACTTATTAGTTCGATATATCTAAAAAAAAAGTTTTTACCGAGCGTTGAACGATTGTTTATATTCCTCGAGAGCTCATTGAAAATTCGAATGCCGTACGCCTCGGAGGAGCGCTTCTTAAACACTGGACACGAACAACCCTGTCCTACCCTACGCTCTCGTTCCAATAAGAAAACTATAAAGCGAGGTTTAAAAGAGAAACGGCGAACACAAACTCATCCGTGTATCCGTGTATCGGCACATCCGCCCAACCTTTTATTGTCTTTCCACGATAGCAGGGAATCGCCGACATATTGCGCCGACTAGGGCATCCCCTTTTGTCCCGAACGGTGGAATTTCCTTCTGATGGGGATGGAGGAGGAGGAGGAGGGGGAGGGGAGGCTCGTGCTTCCATCCCCACGGACGAAAAAAGTTTGGAGGCAGAGCAATCGTGCGGAAGATTCAGTAAAATGAGACGGTGGACCGTGTTCCAGCTTAGAAGGAAATTGAAATTGCGATCGAGTATCCGTGCCGCTTGCTCTCACCTTTCGACATTTTATCCAAATTTACCCTCCTCCCTCCCCTCTTTTCCATTCCGTTAAATCATTGAACTCTAAATCGCTTTTTCTTAAGTAATTCTCCGATTTTAAGATTTTAAGAAAAGTAAGAAAATGTTTCCACTCTGCGATTAAACGAATCATCTCCTCCATCCGGAGATAAGAAAAGGAAAAGGAACACGATCCTACGTAAATTTATCGATATCTAAAATTCGGATTGGATGGAAAAGAGATAAAGGGATTGAATCGTGGCAAAAATCTCTCGAGTAAAACTTAACTGTGCTATACGCGCATACGTAATTAAGAACGAGGCAACGACGACGAAGAACCCCTTTTCACCGGCGACCACGGTTGCGCGGCAACGAATAAAGGGAATAAAGTGGTATTGCGGTAAAATTGCGCCGACTTTGAAACACCAAGAGAGGGATAAGGGACAAGAGTCGGTTTATTAAGAGAGAAGGATCCGGGAGAAAGGGTAGGTCAAAAGACGCAGGGAGAAGCGTTTGCCCCGTGGCCTTCTCGGTGGTGTGACCCGTTTCGAGATTCCGCTCTGCAACGATAATTTACTCGCGCCGTTTACCTGCGCCTCGGAATAACTTCGTCCTATGGAAATCGTCCGACAACGCTCCCGTTCTATCGCGTTATTCGGTCGTCGTGTATAATCACGCGCGGATTCCACGATTGTTGATTCCATTCTATCACGGTAAACACGAGACGAATGATTGCCGATATCACTCTACGCGGCTCGGTCGCGGCTATTAAACGCACGTCAAAATCAAAGTGGAAGGGGGAGAGAGAGAGAGAGAGAGCTACCGAGCTATTGCTTTTACAATACAAACTCGAAACAATTTCTCGCGTGTACACAAATTGCTTTCGTCCTGAATATCGTCCCTCCCCTCCCCCTTTTACTCGGTTACCAACATCGGAACACAATTTCGACCGACCATTGTGCAACAAATGACGCGCGACTTTCCATCCACCATTTCATTTTTCCCCTCCGATAATTCTCGGTCGGTGACGATCCGTCCGACAACTTGTTCAAGAAATCTCGCTAAAATTCGATTCTTCTATCGATGAATAATTTCGTCAATTTCTATTAAATAAACGTATCGAATCGAATACAGATACTATTCGCAGGTTCAATCAAGATCTCCGATTATACAGATTTAAAAACTAAAAAATCGAAGAAATAGTTGCGTGGAATGTATTAATAAATTTTAACTTGGAAAATTGCACGATGCGTGGCAGATGATATAAAGTTCGCACAATTCCGACAGATTTAGAAACGATCCTCTCGAACTTGCTCCGCCCGGAACACAGTTTCTCGTCACGCGACTTTCACGCGCAATATCCTCGCGGAGGGAGGAACAATAATTCGTTTCTCCTCTTCTCGCGAACACGCGCAACCCGCTTTATCGCTGCCAACTACATTGCCGCGTACACGGCCTACCGCGGAAACGGTCCTCTTCTTTCCCGACAATGGCGTCGCGAGAGGGCGGGCGTCACAATTGCAAGAAATTTATCGCCCGACCTTCCGCCTCCTCCACGACACTCTATTCCCAGGGAAAGAGTATTCCACGACGCGCCACGAGAAAACGAAATCTCGGCCTCGATCTCTCAATTGGCAACGGAATTCGCCGATGAATCGATCCGATCCGACCCTCGCTCCTCTTCGACACTGAGACTTGCTTCAAAAGTATATATATGAGTAATGCGTCTTTTATAATCTCTTTTTGGGACTGGGAGAATATTTAAGTAGAACGAAATAGGAAAAATATGTTTTAAAAAGAATCGTGGATTCGGTTTTAAGAATATTTTCTATTGGATAATTGGAAATAACAAGGAAGAAGGAAAGAAGGAAGAGGAATAGAATAAGCGAACTTAGAGAAAAGGAATAATGAATGATAGGAGAGGAAAATGTTTGCAGCTCGTGACACGTTTCTCTGAACGTTTCTCTACGTGTCAGAATCAGGTTGACCGTCGATCTCTCGATCCTTGTCGCCGAGATTCACACCGCGTAATGGAAAAGTACTTTAGAATCGTTTCTTTTCGAATTTTTCGAACCCTTCCATTTTTACTTTTATCTTCGAATACCGATAAAATACCTCGATCCTCCGGTTCTACGTAATATCTCCTGCTCCCCATAATTCAAAACGTCGTTACCCTTTTATTACTCGTTTCCACGTCACATTTTCGAGCTTCACGTTATCCATTATCCGAGAGACCGCTTGATCAAGCCAAGGAACGAACGGGTGCGAAGTTGACCGCTATATTTCACCAATTAATCGAGTAGCCCGATAAATATTCCACGGCGTGTAAGATACGGCCCTGCCTCTCCGTAGGTAAGCTATCGCGAGTATACTTAATTCCTGGGGCAACGGCTGCCAGCCAACCTCGTGGCCGAATCGACCGTACATCCGCGATAAATCAAACGTAACGGTCGCAAGCAGTTTCCCGGAAAAATCTCGGTTGCGCTCGGTTGCGCCCGAGGTTATACCGAGTTAACCTTTCTTTTTTCTTTTTTTTTGGAGGATGTATCATCCAATTTCCGAATTACGTCGCGCACGTAACATCTCCGCATAACATTTTCCATATCCACGTCCAAGAGAGCCCTCCTTAAGTAGCGAAGAGCCTGTTATCGATCCATCTCGGTTTTGCCGGGATTTTACTGCTATTCCGACTCAACCAGAAAACTCAAATAAGACACGATAATGTTTCGTGGTAGGATTATGAAGCAAGATTCGTCTATCTATCTTTTTATTGAATTCTTATCGAATTTTCGAAACGATCGATGCCCATCACGATCGAACGAGTTATTATAATTGATGAAAATTTCGGTTGCCGAAGAGTTTAATTATCAATCATATCCGACGCCTGGAATGGCAATACGTACAACGTTCTTGACAACGACGTTATTTTAATTAATAACTCCCTTCAATTTCGCGCAAATTTTTCCGCGCGTGTACAGAGTCCCGGTTGATGCGATTATCGTTGACATCGGGAAAATCGAGATTTTAAGGGGCAGTTGGAATATTTCCCGAAATTTCGGCCATCCACCACGGTTTCCGTTGCCACGCCGTTTCCACGTTGCAATTAGAACAGTTCATCGTGCTCAATTATCGTGAACTTTTAATTAATTCCAACTACAGTGGCCTACTTCCACCCTCCGTGCGCGGTGGTATCGGCGAACAACAATTATTTTACACTCGAAACGAAAGAAATCTGTTTTTAATTGACTTGATCTTGAAAAAAAAAATTATCCCTCCACCGCATAATATTCATTCCGATTGAACAAACTTATATAATCTGAACGAGCGGGAATAAAAATAAGAAAGAAAAAATGAAAACCACCACCACGATTTCTCTCCATTTTTCGAAAATAAAAATCACTCTTCATGATATCACCACAGCGAGGCAACAATTCCATTCGAAATGATCCACAATTCCGGTTCAATTTTTCCCCTCCACGTACCATTTATTCGGAGAAACCACCCCCTTCGAATTCGAATCGCGCGGATTTATATCTCCCTCTCCCCTTCTCCTGGCTCCACAATTGAAATTAGTAAATCGCCGTAATGATTTGCCAGTTAATTCAGTTTCGTCGGCCAATTCAGAGGCCCGACAAAAACTGGCCTCGATCGAATAACAAAAGGAAAATCGCCCGTGAACGGGTTAACAACATGATTCCCCCTTTCATTCCCCGCAATTAAATCCATACACACAGTTCGCCGTATCTGTATACCTTCGACGATCCGAATATAAATTCCGAACGCATCTTTCCCAATGGGGCGAAATATCGTTTCGAATCACGTTATCGACGCCTCGTGTCTGTTCGAAAACAGGATAAACATTGGAGGGGAGGGGATAATGGACGCCAAAGAGAAGCGATTTCCAATCGGGCGAAATGGTCGATTAAGTCGGATTAATCGGGAGGAGAGAGAGAGAGAGGGATTGTAACTTTTGAATCACTTTGGTCACAAAGGTCGGAAAAGTTTGACTTCGATTCAACCGAACGTGAAGGAACACGTTGTACTATTGTGCACCGTGTTTTATTCCAATATTTGAACGGTAATGCGATTTAAAAAGGGGCGCATTGATTTTTGCACGAATTAACTTTAAAATAACGAAGTGGCGGAGCGAGTATTCATCGTGGAAACTCTGTACGATTCGAGTGTAACTTCGATTCGAAAGTGTATACGGATTGTATGGAGCGGGGACACGGTACCGTGCGGAAACACAAGAGGGTCGAAGCAGATTACGTCGCGAAAAGTGGATAAAGAACGCGATGTACGTGCGCGTGTATCTCTTGATTAATTAAAAGTACATATCGCATAAATTACAGGATTAGGTAGAATGAAAAGAGGGGATTTCGATGCCGGTGACACGATTTTCAAAGTTGATGAAAGCTGAGAGAGGGATACGGACAAGATGATAGAACGCCGCGATGTAAATTTGTTGAGGCGAGATACACGGGGAGGACAGATCGATATTCATCGAGGGAATTCATCAAAGATCCCTTTTCGCGCGCGCGCGTGTGTTCAATTCATCGTCCCGTTAAATCGTAAATCCATCGTTATCGATTCCATCGTCGATCCATCGTGGATAAATTTTAAGATTGTTATTAAAAAAAAAAGGAGGGGGAAAAAAGCGTTGTTTGTTTTCAATTTCCACGAGTTTCGGTTCACCTTCTTTCCCCGATTTTTTTCAACTCTACAGCATCATGGCTGCATCATCCCCTTCGATCCCATTTCCTTCCTGTACTTTTCATAAGCGCCAAATATACCGCAGCTACGAGGTTCGATATATTTTCGGCCTCGAGTCGTTATCGCGCACCACCAACCACCCACTGCACTGCACGCATTAGCCACGGAAAAGGACAATGGGTAATAGACCAGATCTATTTTATCCGCGCTATCTAACTCCCTTACTCTGCGAAATGCATACAAAATATAATTTGCGCCGGTTGTTATCGCTACTTTGACCCACCACCCTCTCAAAATTGTTAATTCAACTCATAATTCGGGAGCGTGGCATGGAGTACGGTGAGCAGCAACACTGATATTTGGATCCCGTAACAATCCCCCTTCCCAAATTCTAATCTCAAATATCAAGCACTTTCGAAACTCGACTTATCGTGTTTCAAGGCTAAAGCATCGCGGAACAGTTTAGGATACTTTAAACGCGTTCGAAATCTCATTATAAACTAACTTCCACTTTATAACGTATATATTGTTTCGTCAAGCGCTCTTTATATTGACGATTTTATCGATTTTAAAACTCCCGTGGGTTATGATTACCCATTATTTTAATAGTATTTCCTAAATTAATCTAAAACGATAAGACTCATTAGCGTTAATAATTTCCTGAGCGTGCGTTCAATCCCATTCCAATTTAATCTTTCACTTTTCAGAAACACCTTCGAAACTGTCCCTTTCCCCACTTTATACGCGAAAATACATTTTATAATCTCATATATTCTCATATTATCGATCATTCGCCTATTCATTACAAACTCGAGGGGGGCGGGACGCGTTAAACGCCCCAATTATAAATTCGAATAATTTGCTCGCGCGTGCCATTCTCCGCGCAGCTTTTCGATAAACCTCCCCTTCCCCCTCCTCCTCCTTCTTCTCTTGCAAATATGCGATTAAACGGGGTCGAAAACGGAGGGAGAAGATCTCGTTTCGAAATTCCGTTTAAGGCGCGCGTCCAACTTGATGTATCGGCCAAATTTCCCTCCCACCCCGTTTTATTTATTAAACGTAGTCGTGGTCGGGCGTGAAATATGCAGGTGGACGTTAACTGCGCCCCCGGAAATCACCCTCCCTTCGCTCCTCTCCTCGTCAATTTCTCGAATAGATCCGGTTGCATAACGAATATGCACGTTCGTACGAGGCAACGCTTATTCCGTTGCTCTCGTTTCTTGTAAAAATTTATTATGGAACTCCGCTCCCTCTATTTCGGTGTATACTCAGGAAGATTATCGCACGCGCAATAAAGATGTCGGACGTTGTAGTTACAAAGAGGGTGGAATCGATGCCGATACGAATAAAACGTCCAGAGATACATCCGCATGGAGCATCAACATATCGATCCATCTTATATTTTCGATGAAAACGATTTTCTTAATTAAACAAATTTATGCGAATCTTCCTTATTCTTTTCCTTGTTCTTCCGACTCCAATCGGTTGAATTGATCTATTTGAAATTAACAAGATATTCCTCGGATAATCGATACGAAATTGGAGAATCGCGATGATTTATATACCGATGAGAGCTTGAAAGAAACACCTTCTATTAGATATTGATCAGGTGTGGATCAGGTGTCATAAGAAAGGAAAAAAGAAGAGAAAAAAAGGAAACGAAAGAATCGTGACGACGGTTTCGGCGATGGTATCAACGATATTCGAACGAACATCCATAACTTGCGCGGGTATATCGCCGCCCGTAATTTATATCGCGAGAGGGATCAAGGAACGCGGAATTGATGGCGCGATATTCTTTTAATTAAAATCGGGGAATCGCGTCGCGGGCCGATAGGAAATAAAATTGCCAGGAGTAACGCGGCGCTCGAAGGGGTCGAGGGAAGGGAAGGGGGGAGTCGTAAAGAAGGGAAGATATCGCGGAGGCCGATGGAAAAATCGTAGGTGTATACGCGGGTCAACGCCACTGCGTAACCTCTTGTCCCTTCGCAGTGTTCTCTGCCGTCGATTCCGGGCAGAGGAGGAGGAGGAGGAGGAATGTAGCGGGTGTTCTGAAACAGCGAGCGACCGGTATCGAATCGGTGGATCGCGAATGGAAGGGAAAATCCGAGTGGATGGACTCGCTTCGATGCTTTGGCCAGGAATTCCGTGAGGAGACGCGTCGAAAAAAAGACGAGGAAATGTTTTATGTCCCGCTCCGCGTGTTGTGACCCCGCACAATATTCGCCCGGATTTGTCTCTCCAAGCATTCCTCCGTCTCGTTTGCATTTATCGACGATACTTCCCCTAGTTTTTTCGAGCAACGAGGCGAATAAATTAACGTCTCAACGGGGGAAAAAAGAACGAGCGATATTCGTGCTGTTAGCTTCGACTCTTGTGTACACCATTGAACAAGAACGTTGTTTTTATTTTTTCGACGTGATCCGTCTACGTGTTCTATAAGAAGCATCTTATTCTGTAAGAAGCATCAAGAACATCTGTTATACACGTATAATTACGCGGAAGAAAGCGGTAAGAAACGTTGTCCCTACGAATCCCGAGTTGTGCAGTAATAAGCCCCTCGCGTTACAAGGATTACCAACCGTCAAAGTAGATATAAATTTGCTTTGCACCTCGGTGAAACTCGATATTCGATCGATGCCCACGTTGCATTGTATACACGGATGATCGTTCATTAACGGCCAATACCCTTATAAATTGGCAAGATCGATTCGGGTCGCGGGGTTTGGCACGGATCACGACGGTGAACCATCTCGGTGAACAAGCCTCTTTCTTTCTCTCTCTCGCTCATCAAGCGCTTAAAACCGCGGGGCAGTGTAAACTGCGTCGATCATACCTTTTTTCACCAAACCTATTTTCTCTGTGAAAGCATGGAAATATCTAGAGAGGAAACATCTATCGAACACATGGTTTCTTCCTTTCGCAAGAAACGAAACGAAGATCGTAGCAAGATCGGTTCGTTATGATTAACGAACAATGGCCTGGCTATCTTTGCCACACTTCCATCCTCTTTCTAGCTAGATAACTTTCTCCTAGTTTCTTGCTAAGTCTACTTTTATCTTCCTGCCTTTGTATCGAGACCATCTGTGTACTCGTGTCATCATTCAGGAGAAATATAAAATAGGATCCAGCGTTCTGAAGATTCTTAATAAGATCTTAATCTTAAATCTTCAAAGTAAATCTTCTTTGTTAAAAGAAGAATAATAAAAATTTTCATTTCCGAGTCGTCTCACGTTTCTTGATCGACGACCAACGTTTCTTACGCAATATCGACAATATAAATCAAGGCGATGACGTCGAATCTAAGCGTTATAACACCGTCCAAGGCGAAAAATAAATCCGGTTGATGAAGCTCTCGAGTCTGGCAAGATTAATCTTGCCGGACCACTACCACCACCTCGCTCGGATTTCTCGGTAGGCATGTAATCAGGCGCGACCCTGAAAGGGAAGGGAGTAGTAACTGGGAAGCGAGTGGTTTCGTCGTCGTCATCTAGACAAAGTTCTTCTCTCCCCCGTTTATCCTTAGGGCAATTCGAGCGGATTCTTTCCGCGAACCTCTTGCCCCCGCTCTTTGTTCCGGTTTACATGATTGGCGACACGGATGAACTCGCCGAGAAAAAAATGGCGCTTCGCAGAGAGAAAATAAAGAATAATAAAAATGGGAGGGAAATCGTGTTATTACATCGTGTTGCGTTCCAACGATTATTATTACCAGGAAACGATATCGATATCCTCGAAAGTAGAATGCAAAAAGCTTTGCAACTTTAACGAGTTTCCCTCTCGAAACTCTATTCCTCGTAAACTGCGTTTGGGAACGATCATTTTCAGGGAATAATACTTTCATCCGCCAGTGTTTACGTTTACAGGAAAAATAACTCTCGGAGCAAAATAATTGAGAGCGGTCCTCTCTCTCGAGTAGAATAACTTCCCTTGGGGAAGATAATCGAAATGCATTTGCATTTCTTAGAAGAATCGATAAGCGCGCGTAAAATATCGCGTGGCACGAGGCTGACAGAGAGAGAGAGAGAGAAAGGAAAAATTTGATGCGGATGATGGAGAACGGAAGACTCGAGCGACCGGAAGTAATGTCATAAAATATTCATGGACGATTTTTCGAAATGGACGACAGGAATTACGGTGGAACAGCGTTGGAATCGCGTGTACAATTCGCCCCGGAAACCGCGCCGTTTTATTTATACCCCAGCTTTTCACCAGTTAATTCGCGGCCCCACGTGCTTGTCCGCCTGCCACGCCCCACCCCCTTTATTTCCATTCATCCAGATCCCTCTCCCCCCTCCCCACCGTGTCTCCTCATTGAATCCAGCCTCGTTTTATTTCGACGAGATATAGCGCGGATATTCCGTGTTTGGCCACGCACGTATACGTGGCACGTATCATCGGGGAAAAATGAGGCCTCGTCAGATTAATTTACGTCGCCATCCGCAATCGCCAGACACATCTCCACCCTTTAAATTCTATCTCGACGATTCTCTTGTCGGATCGATTGACGTTCTTCCAACAAAAGTTTCTCTTAATCAAATATATACGTACGTTCTTTACTATTAATTCCACGATGACAACAGGAAGGAACCTTAAATATGGCGATTTCTTTGATTAGATACTAACTTCCAATAATGAAAAAACACTTTTGACGAGAAGAGAGACGATCGAAGAAAAGAAAAAACGAAACAAAGATCGTGGAAGAAAGATATAGTGCGTTTATAGAGGAAAAACTCTTGGGAAATGGAATAATTCTCATGGCATGGTTTTTCACTCGAGAGAGAGCTTCATCTTGGGGAGTATGATGAATAATCGAGGGCGGGGAAACAACGCGCGTTAAAACGTTTCAAATATTCCGCAACAAGGATCGCAGGCCGGGACTATAATAAATTACGAGTCCGAGTTACGTTAATCGCGTGGATATGCGCCGGTAAGCAGGGACAATACTCTACGTTTGCGTGTGGTGATGCGAGTGAAAACGAAACGTTCTGGTCGAATGGAGAACGCGCGAGATATATTAACGAAAATTGTCATCACGGAGAGAGAATGATTTTTTCGCGTTCAACTTTTCCGCGCGTTTTGCGTCAAACGCGTTGCATTTATCGAAGAGAAGATTTCAAATTTTATTTCGAAAATAAAGGAAACGTGTTCGAGGCATGCAAATGATCATCAATGATAAGTAGATGAATTCTAAGAAGTGCAAATGCACTCGATTATTTTCAAAGGAAGTTATTCTACTCGGAGAGGACCGCTCTCAATTATTTTGCGTTCACTTTGCTCCGAGAGTGTAATAAAATACTTTTTATAATTTTAAAATAATCGAATTTCGGTTTTCGTAAAGAAATTAGTGTTTATTATGAATTTTTAGTCGTAATTCTACAATAATATTTGTGAAACTAAGATTTTGTATGCAAATTTTTTTAAAAATTAATATTTCGTATTTTATTATATTTATTAATATTTTGTTTCACGTTTACGTGCAGCAGAACAATCTCACCTGCATAAAGGTAAGAATTATTATTCAATACTATACAGTAAGACTATAAATATCAAAAAAAAAAAGAAAAAAGAAAGTAATATCAATGACTACGATTGTGCGCAATTTTATAAGATGGAAAAAAACAAGGCGCGTCGTATTTTGAGATAAAGTGGCGTCGATAAACGCATGATCAGACGATCAGAAGAAAGTAGAATCGATAGATGGAGAGTCGAATCAGTATTACGTAACCTTTCCAATTATATAACATGCATAACATAATTATCATCGGTGAGGAGAAATAGCGAGATGATTAATCGTCCACAATTTAACGTTTCTAAGGATTTAAGTTTCGTATTTGCAATAATTTTCGTATAATATTCATCCGGATAACAATGCTGCGATATATATATATTTCATATTCGTTGATTTCTCCAACCATCTCTGGTGTATTCGGAAAAATATACGAAGGAAAGCATCAATATTTTTTACGAGTTTATATTCTCTTTAATAGCGGTTGCAAATCGATGCACGTTATGGTAACACGTTATGCATGTATTGGAAAGACATTTGGACCAAGTTTAAGGGATTCACGGCGTTGAAAACTCGTTTTCTATGACTTTAGAATGAAAGAGGAAGCCGCGGTAAGAATGGAATGCCATAAATATTCGTCGCGTATTGCGACGATCTCATAGACGAATTGCCACGTGTCTCTAGAAGAGAGTTTAATAAAAGTATACCATACTTGTTCCAACTTCTCGCCAATATTATACTCTAGGATAAAATTTATATATATATATAAGAAAATCATTCTATTGTTGCCAATCCAAAAAAATTTACCATCCCAATAAATTTTAACAGGGGAAGATTATCAACCTCGTATTTCACGATAAATTGAATATTATTTCCTCCACTGAATTCACATAATTTCTAATGGTTTCTTTATCGTGACGAAATTACAAGTTCTCCCAGAGACGAAACGAAATTAGATCTCTCTGCAAACTTTACAGAACAGAAATGAAATCGAGCAATTTGCCGTAGGATCAAAGAACGAGATACTTCTTTGTAACCTAATTTCACGTTCACGTTGAATAAAGAACACCAAGAATGATCCTTTATAAATATGTATATAAATTGTCGCGTCGATTCGACGTTTCTTAAATGTTCAATTAAAAAAAAAAAAACACAGATGGAGCAACGATGAGAAACGCGCGAGAAAAACAAAAGGAAACTTCTCCAAGAGATTTCTCCGTGAAACTATCTTTACGAAACATGTGACAAACGCGACAAAAGAACAGGTACATCAATTATTCGACGAATGACAAACCTAACAGACCGCTATATTATTTCCCAATAGGGGATTCCTGACACTACATATCGCCATAAATACCGATCCCCCCTTGGGGCTGACTGTACAAGGTATGTATTAACGTGCCACCCTATCGCCATTAACGAATATTTACGACAAGAACCAAGATAAAATAGGAAAAGTTTCGACGAATATTAATATACTCGTATATTGATTTGCTAATCACCGAATTTTCGATCGAATTTTCGGGGGGGGGGGGCCAATATTTAAACGCGGTTGCAATTTCATTCGTCCATTTTCAATATCGTTACATCGCCTTTCCCCTTCTTCGTTATCATTCCAATTCGTTTTAATAAAACCAACAGCGCGACGCCACGGAATATTGACCGATAAATCGAAGACAGTCTCTCTCTCCCCCTCCTCCCTTTCTCTCCCTCCGCTTCCTTCTATAAATTCAATATCACCCGAGCTTCCATTTCCCGTAGGTTCGCGCGAGCGATGCTTTTACGAGGCTTCAACTGCCGCTTTCGTTGCGCAATACAACTCATCCTTTGCTTTCTTGTATTTGTCAGAATCTATGGTTTATGAACCGATGAAAGCTGCTGCTGTTACATTGTACACGGAACTGATACATATTTACAGGCATTACGTAGGATAGGGGCTTCGTTTCCATGCAATTTTTCTCGTGTTCCGTTCCACAACACGTTACATTACGTTGTTCGATAATTGTTTCGAGTCTCTCGAAAATAGGTCCTCTAAGAGAGGAGAACGAGAATGTGTTTTCCCTTCCCGGCGAGAGAGGACGTATTGTTTGAACGATAAAGCAAAAAGGGGGGAGGGGAAAAGGAAATGTTTGAACTTTCGAGGGAAGGAATGAAGAAAAAGAATCGTTCTCGAGATATTTCTTCGTCCAAGTATTAGTCGTCAATTTGCTCCTTTATTAAAAAGTTTTCGAGAACTTCGGGGACGCGCAGCTGGAAAACTGCAACGCAGTAGGAAACTGGCAGGTGCTTCGTTAATAATCGGGATCCTCGCCACACCACGTTCAAATTTTTACACCGGTAAAAATATTTTCGAGTCCACACTTTCGATGCCTTCCACTTTTTTGATCGATCGTCTCACCCCTCGACTTCCTTGTCCCCTTCCCTCCTCTCGAGTGAGCGAAGTTCACAAATTAAGAGCAATTCGATACCGCATCATCGATCAATTTTCAAAGTGTTTGCCAGCCGATTTCCATCGAGCACGGCTAAAAACACTCGAAACCATTAAAGGGAATCCGTCCGACGGTTAATCCATATTCCAACAACATAACGTATTCGCTCTTCATTAATTCCGCCACCTACCAAGAGGGAGGGAAAAAAATGGCGAAAACTTCCATGAATCTAATTAAAGTCTGAACAGGTAGATCTTGTCCTTATGAATATTCAAATCAATCGAGCGGCCGTTCAACGCGATTCAATTCCATTCAATTTTCAAATCGGAATAACTTTTCTAATTTATCTCTCACTTTTAAAAACCGTCCCTCCGTCGTCTCGTTGCGAAATTTCTCTCTCGCTTTTGTCATCTTTTGTCTCTCTCTCTCTCTCTCTCTCTCTCTCTCTCTCTCTCTCTCTCTCTCTCGAGGTATTTAAAAGAAGATGAACAAGGAGACGTGCCTTCCTCGACGAGATAAAGAAAAAACAATTTCTTTAGGAGAAAGAGCAAGTATGACAAGTATGGCAAGTACTGATTCTTTGCGGATCGAAAATCCTTTATCTGAATCCTTTAGCTGAATAAACGATTAATGAACATTCCGCGGTGAAAACGGATCCTCCTCCTTTATTCGGTAAAAATCGTAACCGCCGGTGAAAAGAGTAGATTCGTTATTGTATTCCCGATATACATTTCCCTTCGCTCATTTCCCCTTCGTTCCTCGTCTCTCGCGACACTTAAAACAAAGCCCTAATTTATCTCTTCTCGCCAATTTCCCTCGAATTACAATTTCCACCAACGTTTCCAAGATAAAAAAGTATCTCTCTCTCTCTCTCGATTTTCTCGATTCGAATGAAAAGCGAGCTGTGTTACAAAAGGATCTAAAAGTAAAAATATGATAAAGAAAAAAAAAGGGCAAACAATAACAAACGTTGTTTCGAGATCATCGTTATTATTATTACGATATATGAAAGATTTACGAAAACTTCCATCCGTTCTCCACCATTTTTTCCCCCCTTAATGATCGTCTGATGCGCGCGGTAAAGTTGAAAGCAGCATAAAACGCCAATTCCCCGTTCCTCCTTCCCTCCTTTTTCACCCCTCGAAACGAAAAATGGAGGAAGTCGCATAGAATCGAGGGAGGGAGGGGAAGAGGGGTCGAAATTATGATCAACGGATGTGACGCCGCCTATTTATGATTCGTATAAATCGCATTGTACTACTACACGGCTTGCGGTATAGGGAGGGAAGGGGAGGCTGTATCGCGAGCTCGGTCCATTATCTCGCGTGTAACGTGAATACGTGGCTTCCCCCCGTGGCGCGTTATAACAGTCGTGGCCGTGAGGATAAACCGTGTCGTGAATATTTATCTACGGGTATTGCAAAATAAACGCGCATCTCGAAAGCGTTGCTCTCGAAAGCGTGCGTGGATACTGGATACCTGGAACCAGGATACTGCTAGGTGTAACGAGACAGTTGTATCGTAATTTCTCCTATTTTCCAAGCATCCGCGCGACATTTACACGCGCCCGATTCCCCGACAATTTTCGGCGGCCATTATCGGTTCGATAGCGAGCCGAGGATACGTATATTTTCTCTAACCCGGTGAAAAACGATGAGAAAAGAAAAAAAAACGTTCCTCCTCCTCCCTTTCTTGGAAACACTTTCTGTCCACCCTTTTCACTCTCATATATTCCTTCCCCGCCTCGTTTTCATCGTTGCGATATATTTATCAAGCTCGAAAAATTTTCTTGGAAACGGTTATGATGGTATTTTCGGGATATATATATATATAATACTTGGTTCGATTTCGAATTGGAAAAAAATTTAATTTCGAAAGGTATTCGTAGGAATATACGACGGTATATAGAGGAGGGTATTGTTAATACATGCTTGGCTCGATTTCGAATAAATGGAAATTGGCTTTAAAAAAGAAAAAAAAAAAAGGGTATTTGCAAAACCGTATAGAATTTCATGTTAATGAAAAATATTTCTAGAAATGTAGAACAAGCTTTTGTTAACGCTTGAACCGACGAAACTTCATCTCTCTAATGCATTAGATGCAGCACGCATATGAGCTGTAATACGAGGTATGTGTATATGTATATATATATGTTAGAGGAAGGGTTACGTCGATATTCCAAATTTCAAAATTCATCGCAGTAAGCATTGCGGCAAAACTTTAGATGCCCGCAACAGGGTAATGCAAGAGCTACTAATATCTATTACATTCCGTTTGCACGGGAATTCGACAACGGTTCGCAACACTTGACGCCTGCGAAATTGCAACTCATTTTCCTAAACACGCCAAAGTCGCGAGTTTCCCGAATTATAAATATGGAAATCTCGTATCGATCCGGTAAAATCGAAAGCTTTCGAATAGAGAATTACAAGGGTGAACGGAATTTAACGTTTCTCTTTTTTTACGAAACAAGGAGAAAGAGGAATGTTGCGATGAGAGAAAACTTCGAGAATGATATATGAACGCTACGAGTTAAGCTTCCCATGGATCTCGGCTATCTCGTTGTAACGCAAATATACCGTTTCGCCTCTTCACGATCTTAAAATAAATCGAGCAAACGAGATAAAATTGCACGTTACCACCCAGCATTCGCTTCTCCGACAATTTGCATCGATGTTATCCGTAATCTATGAACCGCAAGCTAAACGGACATAATATTTCCATCAAAGAGAAAAAGGATTTTTTAACGCTTAAATCCTTCGCTTAAAAAAAGAAAAAAACACGCAAGTATTTAACACTTCGTAGAATAGATATTCTAGGAAAATCGTGGGATGAGAAATGATCCGGATATCCGGAACGGAAGATGAATCGCCCCCCACGAAACAATGTCGAGCAATGTTTTAATCATTTAACACGGGGGCAACGATTACGCTAAACCCGACAGTTTCCAGTTCCTCCCGAGTAAACTTCTACGGTAAATCGTGGAGAGGTATTGTCCGCCCAGACGGTGTTGGAATTCGGAGGGGGGACAAGCGGGGCGAGGAACGTATGAAATTCCTGGTTGACAGATGGTTCATCGGCGAGGTCGCGTTAATAGCGAAAGCATGCATCAGATACTTGAACAGATTCGGTCTGTCGCTTTGTCCGCCGCCGATAAACACGGTCTCAGAAACGGTGACAGAGAAACGGTCAAATTTCCGATCCATCTCTCACCGATCCGCCATTGTATTCGGCCACCGAACATCGCCGATCCAACGTTAGATCAGAGTAGAGATCGATGTTATATCGGGGAGTGATTTATATAGTTAAACTCGCCGTTATAATTATCGATCTGTCGAGAAACAGAAGTTTCCACGACAATTTCCACGACGTAAGTAAAGATGACAGTCCCTGTTACATCGAAATAGGTCGCGACGCTTCTGAGAGAGTCGTTCTGCTCGATCGACCAATTCGTCGAGAGTAAGTGGAGAGTAGCGGGGACGACGGTGCCAAGAAGAGAATGTGGCGGATATCGTGGATATAAAACTGCACGACGAATTCGCCATTAGGGATAAATAGGGAAATGATGATGTGAAAAGAAAAAAGGTATTTGTTATTCGTCGATGATACGAATGTTTGTCGAGGCTAGAACTCTTCTTCCCTTTGGAAAATATTTATTGTACTTATAGTATTTGCTTCAAAAGAAATTCTCACGTTACGAATTCTCCACGAAAAGTTTCCAAAAGAACTTTTGCTACAATTTTCAAGCGAAACGTGTATCTATCTGTATCTCATTTTTTTGCGATATCATTTACTTCGCACAATTTTTTCTCTTAAGTTAAAAAAAGTCGAAGGAACTAAAAGAGAAATTAGAGGAGGAAGATCGAACGAAATTTTCAAGTAATATCGTATTTATTATCGACGTTATCTTACTTTTGCACGAATTAGAAAAAGAAGAAAATAGTCAGAAATGAAAAATCAAAGCTTACATTTGAACAATACATTTGCGCCACTTTTTCCTTTTGCTTTTTTCCATCACACGAGGAGTGCAAAGTGCAAAGTGTCGAAAGAAAGAGGGACGTGACAATGAACATGTCGTTCTTCCGACAGGAATATTTTCGACAGAGATGAGACAACGCGAGAGGGCGCGAAAAAGAGTTGATTTAAGAAAAGAAGATGAAAGAGGAAGAGATGGAGGAGATGAGAAGTGCGGAGGATATATATGGAATACGAGCTTCGGCTTCTTAATTTCATCATCGTGGAGCGCACCACGTTTCGCGACATACTTTCACTTCCAATTCCCTCCAACTTGGGGGGGAGAAAAAAGTTAAACAAGTCTTTCTTACGTCGTGTATCCTTCTTGCAACCAAGCTTCTTTTCAGAGAATATTTTGAAGAATTAACGCCTCCGTGCAACAATTTGCTTTCTTGTTACTCGGAAGAAGAAACGTTAGTGTAATTAAGAAGCGCGATGAAAACATTAATAGTGCTGATTAACTGACCATCTTTTTGAAAACGAATTTTAAATTCGGATTTCACGAACGAACCTTCTTAAAAGATTCTATTTAGGAGGATATTCGAACTTTATAAAAATATACAACGCAACGAGACACAGGTAAAAGGGGATCAACTTAATGAAAGATCAATCGATCGTTCTTCGTTGATTCGTTTTTTGACGAAGCCGCTATTACATTTAACTTTTTTAATCTCCTTCTCGATAAATACGTTTTAATAGATATTAGCATAAAAGTATAAAGTATTAATACCGTAGCCAAGACGTAGAAGAGATCGATATGCAAATATCGAGACGGGCTGATCCCATCTGCGCATCGATCGCCCCGTCTCGATGGCCCCTTCTTGATGGCTAAAAACTTTCGACTACGAGGAATTAAGACGCCGTAATGGCCATTGATCGAGTCATCGATCAAGCTGCTATCAGTGGCAAAAGTTGGGGGAGGACGCGTTCGACACGCGCAAGAATGGATTTATGGATCGTTTATGCATCGTGACGACGAGATCTAACGGTATTATTCTCGTATTTAATCGGTACACGAGGTGATAATATCGCGGTATTCGTTGCATTCATCCCTCGTTATAACCGGGATACAACGACAGGTGATAATTATTAGTATATCTTGACAGTTATATCGAACGAGAACTTGAATTATAATTCTATACGAGCGAAACTGTTTTTGTTTTTGACACTCGTTAATTAATGTAATGTATAATTTCGAAAGCAGGAAGAAGATACTCGTAATTTGACGAATGATGAAATGTAACGTTATTCGTCGATTAAATAATATAATAATACGAATTAATTATAAACTATTATTAATTAAATTATTTGATGGAAATTAATTAACTTGGCGAGATAAACTATGTTATTTATTTGATTGTGATGATGCACAAGTGTAAAATTATGAATTACAAGTAAATTATTAACTACGGTTAATAGAGAATATTAACATGATAACAATGAATTAATTTCTGTCGATAGACAAAATGATTTTACATTAAGAGAAAAAAAAGAAAGAAACTCAATCGATACCTTCCAATATTTCAATTTCTTGATATATTTCCATTCTCTCCAACGAGAGACAATGCAATCCAACTCCTATTCACACGGATATACAAAATTACTCATAATAGGTAAATCAAGAGACAAGTAACGTAGAACCATAGTTGATCATAATTCAACCATTCAAAGTGAGAAACAAAGCAGTGAATTTCTCATGGTTAATAATCTGCCCACCAAAATCTCATCTTATTCATTGTCCCGTAATATCCAGAACCATCAATCCTTCGATGCATTTCGCGGTAACACAATGTATTATTTGGATATACAGTACCAGTATTGCTTTTCCCATGACTACCACCCGCCTAAACATAGTTTCAGATATAATAATATATATCCCGACACGTGTGTTTTTGTATTAGATGGGAATCCATTGCGAATCGAACACAATAGCATCCTACACACGAGTGCGTGTAACCGCCATTGTTCCACCGTTCGAATTATATCCATTTCAATCATGACTTATCGATTCTGCAAAATATCTACACTCGTTCCAATTGCAATTGAATAATAAACAAGGAAACAGAATCTATCCCGTGACGAGCAGAATCTCGTGTTTCGGGTAATCAATCTACGATAAAATCGATATTGCTGCTAAGATATTCCAGAGAAGGAAACTAATTTCGCGGATCGATCATCACACAACCTTTTCGTAAATCGATCTGTCTATAAAAAAGATTAGAAATCCTTTAATATTTTTTCAACATTTCGTAGAATA
Organism: Apis mellifera; assembly: GCF_003254395.2. Classification (NCBI taxonomy): domain Eukaryota; kingdom Metazoa; phylum Arthropoda; class Insecta; order Hymenoptera; family Apidae; genus Apis; species Apis mellifera. Next base: position 23,657,753 of record NC_037638.1, read on the forward strand.
TCCAATTTTGTTAAAAATATTTGTAACAAGATTGATTCATTCCGTCGTTCATCGGGCGAAAATATTCGTTGAAAGTAAAAGAAATAATCGAAACGAATTTCAATTTCTCCGATACGAATTTTCGTATAAATTTACTACGAAAATACGATACGAATTTTTCCAATCAATTTTTCGAAAGGATGAAAGGTTTGATCTTGAGAAGAGAAAGAGAGAGAGAGAAGAGGTTCGATCCGCAGGATTACGAAACGGTGTTGTTTGTTGGGGAAGATTTTTCACCAACCGCTGCGCGCGCCAACCAGTTCGCGAGAAATAAAGGGGACGAATGAAGTAGCGTAAATTTTTCAACACCGTTGGCGACACGAGAAATTTTCTCACGAGAAGAATCTACTAAGTGGTCGGGAACGGGCACTACATCAACGAAAGATAAGCCGCTTAATTTCGAACGAGATTAGTCTGGACGTTCAATCTCCTATATCGCCCCCCTCTTTGGCACGTAACGGCGCCAGTATCCCTCGCCGAGGTTAATCTAGGGATTAATCCGGAAACGAACTTTCCCACTGTGTACCATTTTTCCATGGTCGTTCATATTTCCCATTTTTATATCACGCCAATTCTTCTCTAAAAATTATTCTTTGCTAAAAATTGCGTGTCTCGTTACCTTTCGCGCTTCGAACGAAAAAGAGATGAAAAAAAGAAGAAAAGAACACGTTGTTTCGATGGAAACAAAACGAAACGGTTTAGTCGATAACGCAAGTGTAAATTGAATTTTATATCCGGATCCAAGAAAATTCGATACATCGTGTATATCAGAATGAAGAAATTTTTAAAGGATAATTAATATGCACGATGCGACTTGATTCTATGCGAGTGGGTTGAATAATTCCCCAGCCGTATCTAGCAATTTCTAAGCTGATAACTTCACGGTTTGCCAAGTCTATAAATTAGGGTATTCGATTTGCGCTCTTTGGTAATCCCTTCATTCACGATTTATCGCAGCACGACGGTATATACGCAGCGTCGTTTATTTAAATTATAAAAATACAAACACATTCGCGCAATTTCTATCGCTTCACAATTTCGCGGATAACGCGCGTAACGTACTTCAATTCAACATTTAATAATAATATATCATCCATTTTAATATAACGTCCATTCTAATTTAACATCCGTGTCAAGTTTAATATATGCAAATGATGTAAATGATATTATAATCATATGGCGAAAATGATAATTCTAAACTCTCGTTAAAGCCTGTAACCTAATATACCTGTGCATATATCCGTGAATTAAAACTGCCTGCATTACATTACATATATCCCATTCGAGATTGTAAAATGTACGATCGATATGATTTCGAAAATTGAAAGTATCCGAGTTGGAAAATAATTTTTTCTTTCAAAGAGAGAAGTCGATCCATTTCTCGATGGTTCTTTTTTTTTTCACGGATGAAAAGATGTTACATGGAATGACAAATGTTCCCGCGAACTGAGTCAAGCCACGTGGTTCCTTTGTGGTAAGCACGATTCAACGGTGGAAAGCGCGAGAGAGGATGACAAGTGTCGTGAATTCGCAAACACGCATCCTCGACACTTTTTTTATCCCCGAAGAAACAACTAAAACGACCGACAAGGATCCTTTCTCGTCGTCCTTTTACGAGCAAATAAATTTCTCACTTTGGATCGAACTTGACCCTGTCCCCATTCGATATATCAACCCGTGATATAGTGCATTGACTTAACCTTCGACCCTAACCGGCCAGAAAAATATGGGGTAAACATCTTCAACATAAATACCGTTAAAATATTTTATACACGATGGGGATCGGAACGAAATATTATCGTGAAAAATATAACGATGACTCGATGGATTATTTGGAATAAAATTCGTAATGATAAATTTTAGCACGAGCTAAGATGAATTGATACGCGAAGAATACGTGGATGTATCGTCTAAATCGAAAAATATACTTTGGACGTTGGATTTTCTTTTCAAAACAACGTTTTTCTTTCCGAACCTGTGAGCAAATACATTTCCCTTCGTAAATATAAAACGTAGCAACTAATGAAAATTATAGCGGTTCATATTTAATAACTGGCGAGCCTAGAGAAAGCAATTTTTAGCAAAATTCTTGAAAAATCAACTCGTCACTTTAGAATTTCAATGGTTATTTCCCGTGCCATTTTCAACCTTGCGTCTTTATAAAAATTAAAAGAGCGTAAATAAAGTCTTTTTACTTTTTCCCTACATTCATGTTGCCTGTTATTCAACATAACCTTTTTGTCTACGACTTTTTTGTTGCACTTTTAATCTTTAGAATTCATAGAACGAGACGGAAAAAGCACATTTTTTCGTGCACGCGCGTTACACTGCCGATCTCTACACCGCCTATGGAATGTCGATGGTAATAAACGGACGCAAAAAGAAATGAAAAAGATGATTCGAGATAAAAGCTATAAATTCGCGATAAACTATGAGACGCTATGAGACGTTCGCACTCCCTTCTTTCTTTGACCGCAATTTGAGGAAATTGCTGGCGGTATTTTCGTAGGATATCTATATCCTCTTTTCAGAGGAATTGCAAAGCAGATGTAAAACCGTCGCCGACGGGTTATGGCTTAATAGGACCGCTTTGTACTTGTCGCGAGGGAGAAATAAAAAAAAAAAAAAAGGAAAAAACACTCGAGGTTAGGACGGTGACGAGCAAAAACGAGAACGAATCGCGGAGGGTCGATCGCCGGTTATCATATCTCGAGCAAATACTGGTTGAAAAAAATCTGAAGTAAGAAAAACTCGAGAATAACGATCGAATAAATAATGAATAAATTTTGTGCAAAACATGCGCTTATAAAATGTAAAGGGAAACAAATAAATCATAAAGGAAGTAAAAAAAAAAAAAAAAAAGAAAAAGAGAAATTTATTTTAAGATGTTAAGATGGATGATATAATCGGGTAAGTGGTTCGAATCGATAATCTGATTAACCGATTATTTTTCCGTCCATAAAAGTAATAAGAAACTGCGCGTATGTTAAAGCAAATAAAATAAACAAGGAAGAAGTTTTAGATTACCTACAAGTAAGTAAATAAATTTAACGAGACTTAACGGACTACATCTATGTCTAGAGCAAAGTGCGTAAACATCGAACGTGTTTTATGAGTAAACAAAATACTGGGTATCTCGCTTCTATTTCTATACCCCTTCTGTACCCCTATATATATACGAACAACAAGAATCGCCCCAAGGAATATTTTTTTCTCCTCCGACTCGACGTTCCATTTAAAACGCACCAAGTGATTTTGAAATAACAGTGGGATCTTGGAAAAACAATTTTTTCTCCTACCGATATCAAAATTTTAAGAAATAACTTACGAAAAAATATATTACTTTTCTCCCATAAATTGTTATAAATTGTTACGTAGATATATATTGTAATATATTGAAATAAAATATAACTTTTACTATGAAATGTTCGTTTTCAAAATCATTGTGCTTTCTATTCAGCGTTAGAATTCGTATAATTTTGCCAAATATTCGTATATAAACTATATCGCGAAAATAGATTTAAATTATTCAAACGAACATTTCATATTGCCAGTCTAGAAAAACAAAGATACAATTGAGAAATTGCAAATTTCAATATTTAAATGCATTATTCGCAAAAATATTTTCTAATTTCTTATATCTAATCTCTCTCTTTTCTGTATAATTTAATAATGAAATATAATTTTAATTATATTTCAATTTTTTTAATTATTTATTTATAAATATGGATATATAAAACTTTTTTCTTAAATTTTTAGGAAAATTATTTGTTTAAAGTTGTTCGTTGTTCTTATAGACCGATGAATATAATATAACAAATATGTATATATAACTTACGCATCAGGGAATATTGTCCAACATTTTCGATAAATATTTTCTCTCGATTATTTTCCTTTCTCATCCAATCGAAAACTTTCCTGTCAGGAATCGTAATCCAGGCGGAAGTAGATTCGTCGCGTAAAATAAGAGGTAGAGAAAGACAATAGAATTTCAAATAGTTACATCTACCTACACACAAACGCCACTGTTTCCGCGGTGAAGAGGTTATACAAAGAAAGTCAATCGATGCCAAGACTCGTCGCCAATCAGCCATCGGTATATAGTGTTACTGGGGCATGGCGTAACATTATCAGTGGATGAAGCCAAAAAACTTGCGTTCGCGATCACGAAGCTTGCAAACAATCACTGACGTTCCCTGTGCTTTCACATCTAGTTATCCTCGTCATTACGAAACGAGCGGTCACGCGGCATGTAAAACAATTACGTTTCCGTTCAACGGACAAAACGGTTTCTTTAATCCATTTACGTCGCGACCAGCCTCTCAAATTTGTCACCGTTCCATTCCCTTTAAGGATTAAGAGTCGCCTGGCGAAACACCGTTCATAACGTTCTGTACGACAGTTCTAGCCGGACGTAAATGGGTTAATGGCCGTCGTAAAACAAAGCCGAGGGACGTTCTCGCGATAAACAGAGTAATATTCTTATCGTTTGATGCCGGAGAATTCGCGGGAAAGTAAGCTGTTACAGCAACGCCCTCTATAACACCATCGATTCTAACACACCTTTGAGACCGGAAACAGAAATAAATACACTATCGTTAAACGATATTGTCGCGTCACACGAAAAAACGATAAGGTTAGGAACACGTTTGATCGAAATCTCGTTGCACAATACGCGTCGCGATTCACACATAACACATATAACGCAAAATTTCAACTACGATTGAATAAAAATTACGAAATACTGTCTTACGAAATATTTGTAGCTGTCCGAGACAGACACGTTACAAAGACGAATGACGAAAACGAACTGCGTATTAATTCGTCCGAACACAACACGAAACTCGATCGCGAATACAAACGGAATGTTTATGTCGACCGAATAAGACGTAGAACGTGTACTTTGATTGCAAACAACAAAATTCGACGAATTCGCACGAGCACATGTGACGCCTTCGAAATTTATATCGATACTTGCATCGCTGACACCTAGTGGCTGCTCGCGGTAACAACATCGATTGTTAAAGAAGGTATCGATAGTTTTTACCGCCAATACTGGCAATATGGCGTCGCATCGTAATTCGCGGTTTATCGTGTCGATAGAAATTGTGTAAAAAATTAGAATTTTAGTGCATAATTATTGGTTGTGAAAATATGTGATTATTGTTTCGTGATCAAGAAACACCGTGAAATGGAGGAAGACAATTCTTCGGCCGATTTCTTCTTCGAGGTAAGTGATATTATACGTATACGTATACATTCATATGTATATTCCATAATTATGTGATGATTACATTTTATCAAACTTATTAAGAATTGATTATCATATTTTTCATTAAATTCATTGTTATACGATGAAATTTCAATTCATTAATAATCATTATCATTCATTAAAAAAAATGTTTTCTATGTAATCAACATTTAATTAGAATATATATATAATACATGTACATAACCTTAAAAACATTAAATTTTATATAATGTTTGCTACTTATATGATGAAATAACAAACAATACGAGACTTTGATTCAATAAAGATGAATTAAAACGTGAGAAATTTGATATCAAGAGATTCGGTTGCATAGGACTCAGTATTGGCAATTCTAGACTCTCAGATTTCTATACAGATCATCTTGAATCCTTGCAACCCGAGATAGGTGCATATAATCTATTACATCCGATGCATTAAATTCCGTATTTAATACGATATAGATAGTGACCAATAGATATTAATCTTAGATGTGAAGTTTCGTGAAACACAATAGGTTCGAATTCAATAAATTCATTCGATTCAGTATATTATACTAAATATTTATTTATTCATAAAAGACGCGTGACTCAGAAATTATCTAGTTATTAATAAAAATCTCGTAAAGTTCGAAATATAAATCTAGAAATAATCTTTATAATCTTTTATGTATTCCTTATAACTTTAAAAAAAATCTGCGAATACGATTCCTTTTATAATTTTATTTGAGAATTTATTTTAATATATCGAGGAAATTAATATATTGATCATTTCATAATATTTGAAATATTATAATTTGATAGACTATTGCTCAGTCAATTTTCCAGATTGTTTTGCCCTTAACTGCGATGTTTTCAATTCTCTTTTATTCGTTCATTTACATCATATATTATTCTGCGCAATAATTACAGAGAATGGAAGTACAATTTCCATATAAATTAAATTTATTCGTACTTGTATATACATTTGTAATGATGATTCTAGAAGTTTGATGTTTTAGCCGAAATAAATTTTACTTTAGACGAAACATAAATATTAAACGTGATCAAATAACAGTCGCATCATTGTTTAAAATTCCATGGTGTATCTACATATCAAATGACTACTAAATTAACGGGCCAATTTTTTTTCAATTCCGTAATAAACATTCGATGTTTCTTTTGAAATACCCGTATAAAATTCTGTAAATTGCCCGTACAAATTAGTCATCAGACCCAAGAAATACCCGTCGAATACTCTCGAGTACACGCATAAATATGCATGTGTGTACATACATTTATGCATATCTGAATCTGTGTACCCTCCCAGGTATAGTGATAGATGTATACATAACCGTGGATACATATATCTAAGTAAACCGGAGCACATAGCTTATTCATCTTGATACAGACAGCTTTAATTGACAATATTATGAACATAATGAAATTGGCGGGACAAAAGTACATTCGATGTCGAATGCACATCGAATGCAGGTGTCTTCCTTTTTGCTGTATAGCGTGTAATCAATCTATCGATCGACGTCACCTGCTACGTCAGAGGATACGTAACATTCTGATCTCTAGAGGAATTCACGTCTCTATTCATGCTAATATACGTCACTAATTAATACACGTCACTCGACAAATATTATGTATAAGATATGCACGTCGAGAATGAAACGTGGCGTTCGAAAGAATATTATTAACCCAATCGATAATTCACGTAGATAATTCATCGTTGTTCCAAAAAATTTAAATTATGCAGTACAATAAAAATGTAGATGCGTGTAGATATGTTGAGATCAGAATCAAAGTTCAAAGTTTATCACCTTTGGGATGAGGAATTGAAAAATTGCGAAGGGATTAGATGGTTGATACGCGGATGAAGAATAGACTAGTTCCATAAATGAATTAATCTATTTAATTAAAAGAAAAAATTTCGTGACGGTTATCAGAGAGATCTTTCATTAGATACGTTGTACTTTTTGTTCGATAATTTAATCATTAAATAACCGTGAACAGAATAAATTTTTGCTATCGTCTATGCGAAACACACGTTGAAATAAAATATATTTATCAATTTTTTTATATAGTACTTCAGAAAGATTTATATAGTAGTAGTGGAAAAAAATATTCCTTTTATACAGGATTTAATTATTTGTGATTGAATAAAATTTTTTTGACTCACCTACTAGTATTTCATCCTTTGAACAAAATAAAAAAACTTTTTTGTTACAACTAAAGCTAAAAATCCTACCTGTGACATTTGTCAATTATTTTTCCCCCGATGAAAATGTACAATATCGTATCTAACGATCCACTCGAAAATTTTTTACATATTTTACTGCGTGTGTTCCAGTTTTCGTTTATACATATATATATATACATATTTTTACGAATTCTCCACTAACGAACAAAATAAACGATACCCGCGTGTCTAGAAACATTGTTCTAATCAAACCGGCAACAATAACAACGCGCAAATAAGTCAAAGCATTTATCTCTTACGTCTTAAAAAAAAAAAAAAAAACAAATCGTTAGCATTTAATTACTCTTTCATATCTCAAAATCATTACCATTTTTTTACTTTATCGTAACGGTCCCTCTCTGAAAAAACAAAAGGGTCCTTTGGCTGCGAATTTACCAAGTTTCACACGTGAAAACAAGCAAAGAAACGAAACGTAAAAGAGCGAGGACGAACCATACGTAACGAGCCATAAATTGGAAAACTGCTTGTTAAGAAATTTTTAATCAAAAAATATCGTGACAACGATAAAATCTTGTTCATCTTCTTCTTCAAAAAATACACAATATAAAAAGAATCTGAAGCGAGGAAGCAATCAAGCAATCAATTTCCTTTGTTTATATCCTTAAAGTCGTTCAAACACTTGGCTTCGCGCATCGTCGTCGTCACAAGGGAGAATCACACGAGACCTAATACGTTGACCTAGATGTATCGCGCGTGCATGCACTTTGTCGTGTGTCAAGCTTTCCTTCCTGATCGACAACACCGGGGGTTGATAGCTGGCAACTATAGAGCTACTTGGCCACCCTCTCGATGAAACGTACACAAGAACGCGCTTGCGGATACATCTGCGGATACATAGGGGGTAAACCGAGTGGATACAGTGCACAGGTGGCGAACAGTAGGTAAGAGCACGCGCCACGTTGCACGTCTATAAACGCGAAACCCCGATCTACCGATCGATCTCGGTTACGCGTTTGCAACATCGGTGGAATTGTACTGCGATGCGCCGCCCGTTCCTCCCCGATCCTCGTGGGAACGTTTAAACGTGCTTAAAGATTACCCCGTGCCCCCCACTCCCCTCGCTATTTTCTCAGGATATCAAGGGAAACCGCATCCTCTGTAGGGAATCTTCTTCCGACTTTTTATTTCTATCCCGATTCATTCCCGATCTGAGCTTTCACGCGCCCGATTTTTCACGATTGAGAAGCAGGAGGAGAATAGAATCTTTCTTGAATGTATTCTATGAATGAAAATGGATTTTTCGCGAATCTTTCGAAAATATATATATATAAAAATCGAGACGATTGATGAATCTATTTATTTACTCGCAAATAATCAAGAAAAATCCAATCGTTTCAATCTTTTATCTCAATCCTTTCTTCGTTGCGTATGTGTAACAGAACATAACAGAACGCAAAAACAATCGTGAATCGAGTGAAGAGATAAATAGACGCTTAGAGGGTGGGATATTGAATATTTAAAGCGGTCGCGGCTTTTATTGTCAACTGCATAGATAGGCGCGATGCAACGAGATCTGTGTGAAAATTCTCTTATTAATTCTCTTTCCTACCACGTCCGTTCGCTCGTTTACAATTCTCGAAACAGTTTTCTTCCTGATTTTCCACTCGAGAACATCGAGAAGACGACGAGGAAAGAATAACGGAGGGAGAGAAATAAAATTTGAATAAATTATTTATTCAACGTAGCAGCCTGTTTCAATGAACTTGTCGCGTTTGAAACGATGATGACGATCCGGCGGAGAGAGAAATATTTTTTGACGGTTTCGACTCACGGTTCTTCGATAGAGAACGATTTCACTGTGATGCCTGCGGATATATCATCCCCTGTTGACGAGAAAGCCAAATCGTCGGGACAACGCGCGTTTGACGGTCCGACATAAGCCGTGATATATGATTCGCGTACCGAAGATGGATAGACGGGATAAATACGAAAGCTTCCTCGACAACTTGAAACAACAAGAAGAAAGTTTCACCCTATTTCGCGCGCGTAATCGATGAAAAATGCCGAAGCTAAACGGTAACGTTGCCGCTATAGGATAAGAATTTTCCTCCCCTTCTAGGGGAGGAAATCTATGCAAACGCTTCCAAGTGTTCCCGGTAAATATTACAAGCGACTTGGGAAACGATTCTTGAACTTTTCGAAGGGAAAAATAAGGGAAAATCTTGGAAGAACAACTTTCTCAAAAAAAAAAAAAAAAGAAAAAATAAACGTTCCCTCTTAAGTAAATCTTCTAAAGAGCATCCAGAGCTAGGGCAATCGAAATGTATGATATGTTCGTGTGTGTTCACGTATACATATATATATATAGGTAGACGATATCCCCGGAAACTCGTCGATTCATCGATTTCTTGGTCCTTTCGTAGCTTCTTCCTTCCTTTGAGCACATATAGGAAAGCTTGGAAGGGCTTGGAAGATCGGAGGAAGTTTCCTTCCTCGAATCGTTCCGCTTTTAGACCATCCGAAACACTTCCGACCGACCACTTTCATCGCAATAAACAACGTAACCTCTACGCCACAGGGAACGAACCTTCCAACGTTTCACAATTAATCGTCTGGCAATATACCGTTGTACAAGCAATGTAATCCAGCCGGCGAAATGTCTCGGCGTGTTAAATTTCATTCCGTGCCAAGGATTAAGCAACGGTACGTCGTTTAATACCGTAGAACGTACGTACGTACACTCGTCCAAGAAACGTGGAGGAGTAGAATAGACGAGAATCGACGAGATCGTGCGGAAGGAAACAGCGTTTCTTCTGTTTGTGAAACGAGTTGACTAAGAAATAAAGAAAGAGAGAGAGGGATTAATTTCTATCGACTGAACGAATCATTGTCCGTTCGAGGATACTTAAACTCGGCTGTATCGAGAGGAGGAGCTCGTTTCAGGCGCGGACACCGTATCGAGACCTGCCCTGGACGATTGTACATACGCCGCGAAACCTGGCAATCCGCTGAATAATTGCTCAATTCAATACGTAATCATGCTACTTCCTGTTCGCAACCCTCACGTTCATACTGTCTGCCTTGCACGACTGCCTGCCTGCTTCCCAATAGGGATATATAATCCCGTTTAAGCCGGTTATAAGCATACCATAGTACCACGAGGTGGAAGTACATTATGTTCATGGACCTGGTACACGTTCGAAGACTAGGCGCCCCCCCCCTTTAAGCCACTGATAGTACGTCTTCCGGAATTTCTCGCTAATAGGGAATTTCATTAATCAAACATACTGTAGTATTGATTGAACACCAATTTGTGAATTAATGTTTCGCGACGGGTGCGGTTCAAATTTTAAAAATCGATTCGATGGATTGGATGGATCGATCGAAGAAACGAGAGAAAAGAAAAAATCTCTTTTTTTTTATTTTTATCGATCGTTATCGAAAAAGAAGAAAAGTTTGCTTGTAAACATGGCAGCAACCGTTCGATCCATTAATTCAGAACGCCGTATCGCGAAGCCTATTAGAATCTGGGTTAACTACTCGACTAAGCTGTTTCTGTATGACTTTCAATTAAGAATGAGTAGCAACAACGTATATATAGAAACATAGTGGTAAATGGCTTAGTTTTCGTAACGCGATACGGTTTACCCTACGCGTTCAAAAGAGAAGCTTGCTCAGTTTAATTATCGATTACGCATTTCTGCCATTTTCACGCACGTACATGAAAGAACAATAAAAGAACGCTTATCCGTTAACAATACGAGCGCGTTATCCGTGACTCGCGGCATTGTTCCCGAACCACTTTATCACCCACTTATCAGAAACTTTGAATAAATCACATTAACGACTAATTGAAATCGCTCTCTGAACGCGCAAGAGACGAGAACGATTAATCCATTGGACGAAATAACTTCCATTCCCCTGGCAAGATTCTTCAAAAATTTTCACAGATATATATATATATATATCTGTCAAAAGTGGAAATTTATAATGAAAGATAAAACACATTCTTCGATTTCGAAACGTCAAAATGGTTATTTACAGCTGTGAGGGACGATATCGCCATTTCCAATTTCGCTCGTGAAAAATACGTAATACACGGTTTAATAATGCGTCGGGAAACGTAACGACGTCATTTAACACGGAGAAGGAAAGCGTTGTCGCGCACGGCCCGCCCGATTTATCGATGCTGGAACCGCGGCCAGCCGTATCGATTCGATCGTAAGTCAAAGGGAAATTATACAATGGACCGAGAGGGGTCAACGATATTGGAAGCTGAAAGTTCGCGCGCGGTTCAAACTCGATTCAGCGACGACGTTTCAACCGACCGCCAACTTTCGCCGCCAATTTCCAACCGGTATTTACACGCGACCGAAGATTTAATAAAACATGGAATTCCTAGGAATAGGCGTATGCACGCACATACACACGTTTCACCGTCGAATCGATAATATATGAACCGAGGAAACGGTGCAAATCCGCCGAATTGAAACTAGTTCGATCGGATGAAAATTGTATTGTTGGGATATTTCGGCATCTGCCTCCCGTGAAAACTTTTTGCGTGTCCGTTCGTCGAATGATATTACCATTCCTCAGGCGAATCGGATATCTTTAACGAAGTTTGAGGAGAAAAATCGTCGCGAGGGAGAAATTGAAAAATTAAACGAAATATTTACAAAAGTCATCATATCTCGCGAATCTCTTTATCAGAACGAGATATATCTGTTGATCTCGAATACACGATGAAAAAAATGAAATCGATTCTTAATTATCTAAAGGTATTATTATTTTCTAAATTTAGAGTATCGAATATAGGGATATCGAGAATTAGAATAGGGGGATATCTGGTGCAAGTTGGGAAATTCGGTTTCACGATCTTGCTCGGATACCGTTAACACGGTATGAATGGTTGACGCTCAAGCTCGGACATCCCTTACGGCGGTTACGGCTAACAACCGATGCATTCGATTTACAAACAGGCACAACGTACCGTGTTATTGGACACGTTCCTATCTGTACCCATTATTCGTCACGTGCGCACGCGGTGCCCGAGCTGTAAATTATGCCACCCGTATAATGTCAGCTTGAATCCCTAAATCGAATCAAAATCTCGCGTAGGGACGATCGTCGCGGGACCGCCGTCTACAAATATTTGTCTACGCCAGTAACGAGAATGCTATCGGGAATAGTTTGTCTCGTCATTCGAAGGAAAAAGTTAGGAGCAACGCGTGTTCGTTCTCGATCGAGCAAAAGTAAACGAGACATTTATATATTTTCGAATGATCGTCACGAGCCCTAAAATACTTGTTTTACTACATCGATATAAATATTATCCCGCTTTATTATAAATTGTTTGTTTTCAATGTGGAAATTCGTATCCAAGAACCTTGAGCTTTTACGGATTCATTTATGCATTAGCATCATCGAAGTCTGTTCTTCGTTCGTTGTTTCACGAGGAGGAAATAGAAGAGACGTAAAACCACGGTAATTTTCGAATTCGTCACGAGGGAAAACCTTGACTCGAGGGAAAGACGTTTCCGTTTAAAAGGGCGTTTAACGAAAGTTCCATTCGCGCAATTAATCGCGCGACAAGACAGCGCAGCGATAAGCAATTTCCTTGGAGCACGTTCGCTCGCTGCTAATGAATTATTATATTTTCATTATCGTTTGGGAATCGAGACGAGTCCCCTGTCAAAGAAAAGGGGCGATACTCATCCGATAGGGCGCCGACAGGAAATCGGGCGCCCTTTTTCTTAGCGAGCACTCCCGGTCCATTAGCCAATAGCTGACTTAATGCCCGATCATTCGATTACAGGGCGTCGAGACTTTTCCACCGTTTCCCACCGTGAAACTTTCAACTTCCGCTCCACGATTAAGTTAAAATGCAATTTTCTCATCTGACCCCTTCCTCTCTCTGTTTCCACCTTTTATTTCCGCGCTGCTTCTTCATTTTATCGCGGCGCTCTGATTCAGGCGAGAAAAAAAGGAAGAAGGGGGGGAGGATTCGAGATAGAAAGGAAGAAGGGAAAAAAGGGGAACGAACGGAAAAAGGAAGGAGTAAGCAAGGAAACTTTCGTTGCGGCCGGTAATCCGTGCCGATGCGACGCTTATTATTCTTTTATTTGACGGAATCAGGGCACGAGGGGACTTCGTGGTTGCAAGTAGATGAAGGACAATCAGGCCTCGTGGCCGCGTCGAATGAAAAAGTTGCGTCAGTGCCGGTGAAAATTGCGCGGTTGGCCATGAATACAATAAATTGAATTCTTCCCTCGAATATTCGTTCTCTTTAATAAATATCAGCTCCAAGAATTCGTCCATGCGTTCCGCGTCAACGAACCTTCACAATTTGTCACGAGGAATTAAAATAACGATACGAATATATTTCATTGGATGATGTTTCTTAAAAAAATATATAATCTTCGATGTCGTAAATCTCTGATTCCGTAGCTTTGCTCCCTAAGTCCCCAGAACGAAATAATACGATAAAGGGTGAAACGTAATTCAAAAGGGAGAGATAGTATCCACCAAGTTGGGAAGAGATGAGATCGTCTCGGAGGGACGACACGATGGGGCGAGATGAGGATTTATGAGGTAGACATTAATATGGACAACCGGTGTTTGGTCTCTCGGGCCAAAAATGTAATAGAGAGAGGTAAGAAGCTCGATGAAAGGAGGAAATGAATGGAAACGCGGGCGAGGCGAAGAATGAACTCTGCGAGACTTTTCCTTCTTTTCTTCCTTTTCTTTTACTTGACGCAGTCGCGTGAAATAAAATAATGAGGATGAGAAAGGGGAAGGGGGAGAGAGAGAGAGAGAAAATGAAAGCTGTTCGGATGAACGATACGATTTCGAGACGCACACCTTGGGACGCATTATATTCTTATTACCCGTGGATGGAGGCATTCTCTCTCTCTCTCGGTGGAGAGAGCATTGTTGTTATTTTCCAACCACGTCGATCCCGGGGTCACGGCTAAATACCTGCTAAAGAGATTTTCAGATTAACCCCCGGAGGTTAGACGCGAAACCGGGGAATGCAGCAATGCGCCGAGCCGGCCTCTTCCTCGTATAATTATTTACACTCGTACCAACCCCTTCCCCTCTTCTGTCTCGTCGAGGAGACAATGAATATTCAACGCGACGCGGCCGAATTAGCGAAGGTTTCGATAAACGTTAATGAGAACGCGTGGAGAACACGCGGAGCGGTGGAGGAAAAAAAAAAGGAGGGACAAATGCCGCGAGACGGAATCCGAATTCGAATCGAGCAACCGCGTCGACGATGGATAGTTTTCCATGGGGATAGCGAGATCCTGGTTGGAAAACGAGAAGAAATTTGAAAAATAAAATTCGAGGAATTACTCGAGGTAATTCAATCGCACGCGAGATAACCTTTCCGTGCAATGATTTATCTTCTCCTTTGTCTTCTCTATTAAAAAAAGAAAGAAAGAAAGAAAAGATTAAAATTATTTATATGTTGAGAGACGTAGGTTCAATTTGATTTTAATATTACTCCGTATCTTCCACGTTTCGTATCCTCCTCCCCTCCGGAATCAATTCAACGTGTCAATTCGCTGCATCGACAGGTTCTCGTTTCGGACTAAATGCATCGCGCAAATGTATCCCTTCTGGCGGCGCGTGCAGAGGGACTAATCGACTCCCGTGCATCGTTACAACTCACTGCATCAAAATCGCGAACCAATCATTCCGTTCGACCTATCGCCGATATGCTTATTTAATCGTGAAAATCGTAATATCCTAGCAGATAGAATTACCGCCGTCGTTGTTTCGATAACAACCGGTTGTCGTTTCTTATTAACCACGCTCAACTAACGTCCATCGAAACTTGCCATTCTTTTCTCTTTCTCTCTTCTCGTCCCCAGCTGATCATCCGTTTCCCATCGAAACGAGGGCCCGCTATCGATAGGTCGAAAGAGACCGAGGTGATCGTGGCCCAAGTGGAAATTCAATATATCGAGTACTTCTCCGTTCGACTCTGCCCGCCCTTTCTCTCTCTCGCGCCTCCACCTCCCCTGTACACACCTTTTCACTCTCCACCCCCTCGCCCATCCACGGCCTGTGATCGAACGAGTGGCCGCGTTGTGTACGTACAGTATCCATCCACGCATTGTGCACCGAGTCACGGCCCGCTTTATTGAAAAACCGCTTTCTCCCGCGAGTGGGCCGCGCCACAACGGAAATTGCAGGTGAATTCTTTGTGAGCCGCGGTTGTATTCACGGGCGAGAATCTTTTTTTCCAAGGGTGGGGGCGAACGGGGGTAAATGAACGGGCTTGGGAGTTGGCGCGCGCGTCGAAATGTTTTGTATGGGGAGATTTGCTCGTTGACGGGAGGATGGGGAGGGATATGGAACGATTAAAGTGATATATAGGGGAGGGGAAATCATAAGGAGCGAAAATTGGGATTAAAAATCGAAAAAGGAATTTATTATAAAGGGAGTTTTTTGAATTGGATATCTCGCGTAGAGGAGAACGGTTTAATAAAGTGAGCGAATAGTGGAAGGGGGAAAGATTGGATGAAAAGAAAAAAAAGGAAATGATAATGAGAGGGAGAAAAGATACCGATGGTAAAAAGAAAAAATGAGTTTCGAATGAAAAATTCGTGTTTCCTTTAAAACGCGGTTCCCATTGTTTAGATATTCGAGGGAAAAAATATAATTTAATCACTTGAATTCAGTTGATTTTATATGCAAAACGTTTTAATTAATCCGTGAAATATGCAGTTTTCGTAACGCGAAAGTCGGATTCGCCCGACTATTTATCGAGAACGCCTAATGAAAATGGAATTCTAATTGTATTTTTTATACGCGACCGTAGAAACGAATAGGATAGGATGCAACCATTTTCCGCGTATTTTAATTAATTTCTCTTTCTCTAATTTTGTTCTTTTTTTTTTTTATTAACCCATTCGGTTATTTATCAGTTACTTATACGTATGTATAATGAAAATTAAATTATACTCTCGAAGGAAATAGGCCGTGTTTATTTTCAATTTTCAAATTGAATAATTCGATTAAAATTAAAATTAAATCCCAGCGATATTGGGAAAAATTTTTATTCGTATTTTTTCTTTCTTTTTTTTTTTTTTTTTTTTTTTTTAATCCCATGAGATAGGAACAGAAAAAATGCGTTACCGGAATGTGATTAATGAATAGAAGCGTGCTGTGTTATTTTTTTTTTTTTTTGAATTTTTGAAAAATATACCACGTTATTTTCGTTTGAACTTTGGTGGCCAAAAAATATAAAAACACGCATTAAACTTTATAATAATGTCGGTAATGATTTGTGTACAGAAACGAGTTTTTAATAAATGATCCGTAGTTAAGAAAAAAGAGGGAAAATCCATCTTTTGTAAAGAAAAACACGATAACGAAAATACGATAATTAATAAAAAAAAATAGAAACGTGATATGATAATTAATAAAATAGAATTTTCGAATTTGGACGCGTTTATCATGATATTTAATTAATAATACGGATATAATAAATAGGATTTTGCATTTTCAAATTCCTCTTGAAAATTGAAATTGTAATATTATTGTACAACTGTTGTACAATATTATTTCATTCATTCGCGTACGCTTTGTGCTTTGAATCTGTATACATACGTACGTAGATTTGTGCATAAAGCTGCATCGATATCGCGATATAAGTTTACTCTGATATTGCAAACGATTTTTCCGTTAAATACACACACGGCAAATATTCTTTTATACTTTCTGTTATTCTGTATTCGTGAACCACTAACGTGTATTCAGCAAACTCAAAATCCTAAAAATCCCTGCTCGATAAATATTCAAAACGTTAAATGAAAAAAAAAAAAAAAAGGAAAAAAAAGAAAGAAAGAAAGGAAAAACAATAATTTTGAATACAAATTTAAAAACTTGTGGCTTTCCATATTTTTGTGTAACGAAATATTGATGGTTAGTTGAGTACTAGGAAAAAAAAAAAAAAAAAAAAATGATTTTAATATCGTTTAAATCTTCGTACGGAATGATATTCGAAATTTTGAACGAGCCAGAATTTTCACTTTTCTTATTGACAAAAATGGACAGACATACATATTCATTACCCAATATGATGTGAAATTCATATGCAACGTGTGAAAATCAATAAAGCCTACACCA
This sequence comes from Apis mellifera, assembly GCF_003254395.2. Classification (NCBI taxonomy): domain Eukaryota; kingdom Metazoa; phylum Arthropoda; class Insecta; order Hymenoptera; family Apidae; genus Apis; species Apis mellifera. The sequence continues at coordinate 23,675,367 of NC_037638.1, forward strand.
AATGGATTCATTAAAGTCAACGCACTCAGATTATTATTTCAACAATATCGATCGGGATAATGGTACATTTAGCAACGATAATCTTTGTTTTTCTTCCTGATGGAAACGCAAATATACGTGCCATGATACATCATACATATGATAAATGCACGATCGACAATAACAATCGAAGATTCGTAAAATTCGTAAATATTTAATTGCTCATAATCCAAATACCGTATGATCGTTATGACACCAAAAATTAACGTTATAAATTTCGATAATTGCCGGATAATTCGTCTCTATATATATATATATATATTACACCTACTTATTAATTATCATCGAGCTTGAAATTATATTCAGTCAAGTTGCAACGATTGATTATCCGTGCTTCTATCTCTTTCGAGGATTATTAATTTAAAATTACGACGTTGGGATAAGGAATATCGAATATTTTTGTATCCCGCATTAATTAAAAGCGGAGGAGGAAAGGAGAATTTGTTTAATTAAAAATCAACACGTATTTGATTAAATGTAAACGGAAAAAAGGTATGTTTGTGTACCGTTATACTAAAGGTCCATATCTATTTTCGTGTTTGGAAAAGGGTTTTCCTTTTTCCCTTTTTTTTTTCTCGTTCCGTTTTCTGCAAACACGCGTTGCACAATTTTTTTTTATGTATACATACACACTGTAAGAGGGGAAGAGCGATTTCCGCGTTGCCTCCGAAGTCGTTGATGGATTGCATTGATAAATATTTAGCTAGGGAACGTGGTGTCGTGGTGTCGGGCGCAATTATGACTACACGCGGCGACGTCGTGCATTCGATGGATTAGTTTATGAAAAATTCGATCGTCAAGACATCGATGACAGTGAATGACAGATTGACATTGCAACCCAAGGGAAAGGGAGAAGCATTTCCTCCGTGATACGCACGTTTATCCTCTGAAGGGCAGAATTACTTACGTATTCACCCATATATTCACCCACCCGCTGTTGCGTCCGATTTTTTAATGTACATTCTTTTCCCTATAATACACATCCAACGGAAAATATTTTTTCCCGCATTAAACGCGGCGGGGTATTTTTTTTCTTTTTTTTTTTTAACGAAATATTAAAAGCGTCACAATGCGATACGCGTAAATTACGAGAATGTACAGGCTCATTTGTACGTATCTGTCCAATTATTTCGAAACAAGTAGCTTGATGAATGCTGATCGCAAGTTCCCTACGTGTCGTGTAAAAAATATCAGGAAATATCGGACGCGGAGCGGTTTGTCGCGTAGAAAAATCACGTTTCACCGTGTTATTTTACAGTGAAGTAACAGGAACGACTATTTGGTACTCTGCCTTTCTCTACAATCACGCGGATGTTTCACAGAGGGGAACGAATAAAAAAAAAAAAAAAAAAGGAAGGAGAAATAAAGCCCGTTGGAACATTTGAAACGAACAATCAAAATAAATCTAGGCAGGAAAAAAAAAAGGAAAAAAAAATGGAGAAAAAAGGAAAAACGAAACGATAGAGACCCGATGAGAATGCAACTAATCGTTCGACAATTTCGCTCAATTAAAACGATTAAAATTGATTTATTTGACACGCCTGCACTCGCAAAAAAAAAGAAAAAACGGAACAAATTGGCGAATCAAAGGGGAGAAGGAGGGAGAGGCGTGACTTGATGCCTTCGTTCTTAATTAGCAGACGTGCGCTCGATCGTTTGCACAAAAGGATCCGACATTCAGACAATCAAAACGGATCCGTTTGTTTTCCACTGATTATTTTCGAGGCGGTATACCGCTCTTAACAACCCTTTTACGATTCACGGACGCGTTGATTGCCCATCCCTCCCCCTCCGTTTATATCACTGTCGCTCACACTTGCTTCTAACGCGCCCCCCCCACACGCGTCCCACCCCCTCGATATCGGCTACCAGCGCCAATTTTACCGTCCAACGACATTAATTCCCCCCCGCCGAGAGGGAGAGGTGTAACCGTGTTTCGCGTAATTATAAATCGAGCAATAAAAGTGGTACGCGAGTTGTAATTATTCGAGGGGACACTTGGAAAATCGGCCGCGACTCGTTTCAACGGTAATTTCGGCCCCGTCGACAGGCTTCATTGACGCAAATGAAAAGAGGGTGTTGGTGGAGAACGATGGTGAACACGATCCTCTCGGTTTTTCCGGCCCCTGTCGAAATCGATCCCGATGACACTCGATTAAATCGCTTTATCCGCCTCTTTTGCCCGAATCATTCTGGAGAGTATCGCTAACGATGCCTTCGATTCGCCGTTGATGAACGAGTCGAGAAGGAGAGGATAAATAAGTTTGGAAGATTTTCTTTCGTTCGAAAGGATCGATCATGCGAGAGATATCGGTATTCGTACCGCTCCTAAGTTTCACCAACTTCATGGGGATGAAGTTGAGTTTCTTCGAAACGAAATGTTTTTCTACTTTTTTTCTGAACAAATATTCGAAACGCACGACGACGACGACGACGACGACGACCTCGTTTACCCTGTCACCGTAACTGGTTACGCAATGCAACCTTTCTCGAAACTTGAAAGCGGCATTTAGCAGGCAGCCAGTCGGGAGTGGCGCATGCAACCATTCTGTCAGAGTTTCTAGAAATAGGCAAAGCCAGCGGAGGAGAGGGAATAGTTTCGCATTTTTTCGTTCCAGTTACGTGCCGCACAATTCCTGCGGTCCCATAAATCTCTCTCGTTTCATGTCGGCTGTGTACGCCACTCGGTGTAATCGTCCATTTCGTGCTAGACTCTCTTTCTCTCTGTCTCTCTACCCGGCGTCCCGATACTCCCTCCACCATTCTCGCCAAAGTATATATCGAGTATAGTGTATATAGCAGCTTTTCTTCATTCTTCGAGTTTTCATTCCGTTCCCATTTCCCGCAAAAATATACGATCCAAGTTTTTTCTCTTTCTTTTTTTTTTTCTTCTTCTTGGCGCCGGTCAACGAGCCGAACACCACCGTCACTCTAGCACAACCAATGATAAAGTTGTTTACACGTCCTATCCTGTATTTCGTATTCTCGCGTTCCTTATTTATTCAACCAGGCCAGAATATATATATATATGTAAGTCGAAACTTTGTAATGAAAAAGAACAGATTTCTTGCAAAATCTGGAAACGAAATCCTTCAAACTGTACCATACATATATAATACAATTTCATGTCCCCGCAACAACGCCGCAAAAACGATTAAAGAATCTTAGGATAAACTCGTAGGGGGGCAATTGTTCCGGACCATTTCGTCAAAAATTTAATCTGGTTGTGGGAGTGCGAGGGGCTAGAACACCAGGACTGCATTAATTAGACCCACAATTACGGTAATGGGGGAGTTGGTGCATCGCAATTATCGTAGCGCCGCGAAGCCAGTTAATTAAGAGAAATTCAATTAAGCTCTTTCGGCGTGCGCGACGATAAAGGGCCGGGCCAGACTTTCACGCATTCTCGTTTTAATCGGTAAAAAAAAAAACTTCTTTTCCCTCCCCTTTCCAAGAAAAGGAAAAACGCTCCCTTCCTCGATCTTCTTCAAAAACGAAACGAATGAAAATGAAATCGATCTTGGTCTTGATCTTCTTCCCACGTTGCGTTAGAGAGCAAGAACGCGTTAGTCGCGGCGGGCATCACGACTGTGTTAACCGTTTTCGAATAATCCCGGCTATCCACCTAGGCTTAACGTAATTGAAACTGTCTAGCTGCGGGCCAACGTAACAACGCATCGAGGGATAATTTCGAGAAATGAGAGGGGAGGGAGGGAGGGAGAGGATCGTGCGCAACGCGGACGGAAAATCGATACGTTGTAGGTTAGAATTATAGGGATCGACCTCGGGATTAGCCCACTCGTTTCTCGGCCGAGCATTATCGCCAACAATTCACCCCACCTATGCCAAGTTTCGACCCCGAAACACACCACCCCGTCGCTTTATCGTTCCGAGATGCCTCGTCCAATATTCACGCGTTTAATAAAACGCGTGTAATAATAATCTTCGAAATTTCTATGGAAAAAGAAAAAAAAAAAAACACCCGACTCGTCCATCCACGGGATTACCACTCCCTCCCTCCCCAACGTGTATCCATCACCAACGATAGCGATCGGTATGACGTCCAGGGGAAAAACAAGCCCGAAATTGCGGCGTGACAACCGAGCTGGTGGATCGGCTGCAAAAACAATTTCCATCGTGGCGGCTATCAATGCGATGAAAACGTCAGCAGGAAATATCGGAGGGAGGGGCGTGGAAATCGGGGGAGGAAGGCCGCAAATAGCTCGTTAATATCGTGACGCGGGGTAAACAGCGGTTTGATGAAAGCGGCGTCACGCCATCAGAAGGCGTGGGGCCCCTCTTACAAAAAGGAGAGGCGGTTTTCGATCAAATATGTTAATCCGGCTGGTCGAGTACGATTTTCCAACCGTCTTTTCGCGTCGGAAAGGGGAAGATGGTTATCGTGTTCTCCATATTTCTCGAAGGGGAGAGGGAAAACTGAAGGGAAACGCAACAATTTCCGATCCGACTCGAAATTACCTCGATGATCGGGTCGGATAGGCGTGAACTCTTGCCCGGGCGAAACTATACGGGCACAATAGCGCGTGAAATTCATTAAAGCTCGGCGAGGAGGACCGCGTTTGATTCCCCGCGTCACCCTCTGTCATCGAATTGTTGCGGTTCCCTCGTTGCGTGGACCGGATTTGATTCGCGACCCTTTCGTCTCCTCTCGCTCGTGATGAAAAAAGAAGAGGAGAAGTGTAAAGATGCGAAATGTTTCTTTTTTTTTTCACGTTTCAAAAATTGATTCGTTGAATCGTTTACGGATCTTTTCGTAATTTTCGTGGAAATTTGGTACATATTTTTTTGTACATGAAGCAACGCGGATTGTTGTTGAGAGGACAATTCGTTTTTCGCATCTGACAGGAAGCATAGAGGGAGAAAAAATTTTCGAATTTTTCGTACGTTTTTTTTTTTCGCAACGGGTGGATCTACAGTTAGTAAAAATGTCGAGTACCGTCCAGTGGTAACAATGGTGCAACCATTTATATATAATTTTATCGCGGGTTTATCGATCATTAACGGTTGTCTCGTTTCAACTCTCTCTCTTCCAATTTTCCAAAAAAAAAAAAAAAGGAAAAAAGAAATGTAATTTAATCGACTAGAAATTTTCCAGTCAGAAGCGTAGAAGTGTGGAAAAAGTGTGTTGTTTTCCGCTTTTTAATGTCACGTGCGGACGTACGTCTGTTTCGCGCGGCGATTCGGCGCACAATCGATACGTGACGTTTCGTTGACTTTTATACGAATTTAACCCGGGCGGGCCATAATTGAACGGTATGAGCCACGATACGATAGATAATCGTTTATCCGTGATATCGACTGATTAATCTGATCGATCGGTTAATGCACACAGCAGCGCGATGATAAAGCCCATTGAAATCCACGTAAATTATGTATTGAAATTGGGAGACGGTGGGTTTAAAATGTCGGGCGGGATAGGAGCCGACAGGTGCGCGTAATCGACCGATATTCTTGAAGCATTAAAGAAAAGTCGAGAGTGGAAACTGATGTTCGATAAATGGAAAATAGATACCTCCCACTAATTTCTTACACAGTTCGTTCCCCGTATTATCGGCAAACGTGTCGAGATAATTGCGAGCGGTTTTTTGCATCGATGAAACCAAGCAAATCGATGATGCGATAAACGCGCGTCAATAAATTTCGATATATATATTTTTTTTTGTCTACTTGTGAACCCGCGAACTAACGAGTTCTCGATTAATCATTTTTTTTTTCGATAAAAATTTCAACTTCTTCATAGATCCGCGATTGTCGCTCGTTAATTGAAAAAGAGAATCGTGACACGGTTATCCGATGAAACAACATATTTGACAAAAGAGTGATACATTTGAAAACACTGACTCTCGTTATTTTTCGCTGGTAAATATGACTATTATATATATGTATAGTTTCGAGGATAGCGATTCTCGACAGCTCAACATTTACTCTCGGATTTTCACCAATTTGATACTTTAAAAAAAAAAGAGAGAGTGGAAAATTGAGAGGATCGAAAGAATAAAGACTTTCTAAATTTTCATTCGAGGCACGTAGGCACGAAGAAAGTTGTAGAGAGAATAGCGTTGGAAGGTGTATTCCCAGGTTGATCTCCGATCCAGAAAATCCCGAGGAGACTTGTGAAGTATCTAAACTACTAGAAACTATTTCACGAATCGTACAAGTATATATCGTGGCCTTACTTAATAGAGCGCGCGTGTACGTGAAAATGAACGTATGTTAACGAGGAGATGGGCCCGTGAAAATTTCCCCAAAGCCACGAGCCACGAGTCGAACACTTTTCGCGCCGTTGAAACAGTTTGTTCGTGTTCCAATTTACGTGCAATAATTGCCGACCGATTAATATTCATTGGGATGGAAAACGGTTCCTGTAAATCCGGAATCAGAGATGCGTGTACACGCTTTACAAGAAAATAACTATATATTTTCTGATTGCGCAGCTGGGGCCACGCTTTTCATCTATTCGTCTATGCTCCACGACACGATACATCGTTTCGTTCGTTTATTTATTTTTCACGCTGATAGATTTTAAGGGATGAATTCCATTTCGCAATGATGGAAAAATGGAGGAAAGATTCGAAGGAAGGATTCGAGTATCGAATACCTTCGAGTTTCTTCGGAGGTAATTAGGATTAGTTAAATATAACTCGTGGACTAGGATTGTCGGATGATGTCAGAACGATTAATAGGACAGTTTCACTCGTCGATCGCTCGTCGTCGTTCGATCCAATCGATGGAACGTCGAATGTTTGACGAGTTTTTTCGACGTACGTGGGAAACTGAGTTGAAATAAAATACGTGGGAAAACTGTGTCAACGTTGACGTTCGACGAGCGAAATAACAACGACGAAATAAAAGGACGCGCGACAAAGAAGTTGATCGACCCGTGTCTACTTCGAATTGCACTTTATTTTGAAACTCGCGTTTTTATTAAAATCACTGCGATTTCCAAGAATTGTAGGAGGGGGTGGGGAGACAGTCGGTTGCAGAGTGAAACGTTTGAAGCCGGGAACCGTGACACTACGGAAACTCGGAGCATAAACTTCCGGCAGTTTGGCGAGAAGTAAAGCGCGACCGAACAATCGTGAAGCGATGAATCACTCGACGAATTCTACGAACTCTCGTCCGTCGATCAACAAACAATCCTTTTTTGCTTTATCCTATGTTATTCGTACATTTGCGCAACGTCGAAACGAGACGAAGGAACAAAGGAAAACAGTCCTTCTCCCGTGTAAAAGATAATACAGAAAAGATATCACGCACATCGAATACGAGAAAAATCGGTCGATCTTCGTAACAATTCTTAAATAATTACATCCCGTACCTTTACGAGATCACGTTGACCACAGGAACCACTGACGAATGTACATGAATCTCACTCAGCTCCCTCCACGGGCACCACGGACCACTCTTGCTCAACAATCGAGGGAGAAACAATCGCGGGAGAAGGAGGAGGAGAGGGGTAAAAAGAAAAGAAAAAAGAAAAGAAAAAAAAGGATCACCCCCGTGTCACCCTTTCTCTCACACCGCGATTAATCCACCACCGCGAGACCGTCTTCGTATCGTCGTATTAGTCCCACGCGAGTTATCCATCCGGCCTCGAATCCTCGGTCGAGGTGGATAAAAAGGAAGGAGGACGACGATCGCACGACGTTGTTGTTAAATGGGGAAACGGCACAGGGCGGCGTTTTACGGTATTATCGATGTCGCGTTGTCCACGGGTCGCGCAGCATGGGTCGGTCGCGCGAGACGTGGCCTCGTCTACGCGGTACTACGCCAAACGAGAGCGGAAGGCAAACTGGACCGAGCGGCGGAGTCTGGCTTTGGGTGCTGCGTGTACGGTCTGGTGCCGCTTTAGCCGGCAACGAGGACGGCCACGACGACGACGCCGACGCCGACGCCGACGCCGCTCGTAGCAACGATGGCGCGAGGCGTAGGAACCGCCGCGGCCGAAGCGCCCTCATCTCGCTCCGTTCCGCACCGATATTCCCTCCCCGTCCGTCCCCTCTTCCTCTCGCTTCCACCCCTCTCGCGCCCCCTCTCGCCTCGCCGTCCTTCTTTCCCACTTTCAGCCCTCTTCCACCGTCTCTCTCTCTCGCTCTCGCTCTCTCTCCAACTCGCCTCGTCTCACTCTCCGGCCGCATCTCCCCACTACCATATCGATCCTACAGGAAAGGCCCTGTGTGTGCCGCGTTCCATTTGCTTCTGCCGAGCGGAGGCTACGAATCGCTCTCCCGCTTCGCTATTTCGCCGGTGAAAAGATTCATCGAGACATCCGATGCCTCGTCCCCATGCTTCCTCCTTTAACGAGATGTTCCTTCGCCGGGATCGACGGCTCGGTTTTAATCGTTGCTCCTTCGTCGAAGTCAAACGCGTTAAAAAAGAGAAGAAAGTGTTTTGTAGTTTTGAAAAAAGTAAAGTTTGCTTGGACGGATTTTATCATCGTAAGAGGAGAAGGATTTCTTTGAAGTTGGTTGTGATTGTTTAAAGAGATGTTGAACGAAAAACGACACGTGGAAGCAGAGATTATATATTCCCAGCAGAGGAAACGTAGGTTAATTCGAAGGACGATCCAGTTTCTGGCAGCTCTCATCACATTCGATCGAGTACGTCTCGAGAAACGTCGCGGTTCCGTGCAATTCGAGGAATAATTTCTCCTCTCTGAACAGGGAAAACGCGTGAAAAACACTTGTCCAAAGAAGTGGTGGACTGGAAGAATATACTTTCGAAATAAACTTTCGTTATCCCTTTCGTTTTATCCGCGTTGTTTGCTTTCGCGTAGTTGTAGTTTACGTACCTACTAGTATTTATACGATCCTCATTTTAAACCATGAAAATGGATAGGAGGGCAGGGCTCTCGAGTAGGGAGAGAGTATTTTCCACGAGCTATTCCACCGGCTGGACTATAGGAATTAGAACGGAGGAATTAGGCGGAAAGTTATCTTTAATAGATTGCGAGCTCGTTCTACGAGCCCGTTCCTCTGATAATGCTATTATCATGGATTCCACGGGTTACACGGGTGAAGATTACGCTCGTAAACGTAATTAGGGGGATGATATTTTCCTTTTTTTTCTTCTCCTTCTTCTCCTTCTTCTTCTTCTTCTATCATCTCGATCCGAATGAAACACACGCCAGCCCGATCCTCCACGGATGAATGAGAAAGAGTTTCGAGGGGGAGATTCGAGTGTACCTCGAATGAATCTGTTCTTTGGAGTGGCGCCGCTTCGTCAGCGGGGGAAAATAGACGAAAGATTTGAAGCATTCCACTTCCTGGCACGGAAATGAGAAAAATAATCCGCGCGGATGAACAGAGGCTACGAATTGCTCTGGCGCCGCTGCACAAAGCCGAAAAGGAATAATCGAGGCCGAAACGCAATGCACTTTGCTCTCTCTTTCTTTCTCTCTCGCTTCCTTATTCTCTTGAGTACTACGCATCATTACGCGAATGGGGAGCTTTATTTTTCCTCTCTTTTCCCCTATCTTTGTCGAAGGAATTTAATCGATCGAAATCATTCGATCGTTACGTGTTCGATGATTATGATTTTTTTATTCGAGTAAATTTTCTCAAAAACCGGCTGTCGAACGAACGACAAATTTGATTACATTTTGTTTTTTTTTTATATAATATTTTTCTGTATTTTAATACTGGAAAATGAAGAGCTCAAAAGAGTGGTCATCCACAGATAATTATCGCAGCCCGTATAAATGTACAAATTTAATAAAACGCGTCGTTCACAGGGAAAAATTGAAATTTTTTTTAGATACAACGTGCAACGCGGATTTATAAATGACCAAGCGATACGGTGAATTGGCAAAACGAGGAAAGCTCTCGAGGGGATAAAATTGTCGTGAGCTTTCGAAACGAGCACCTGCCTTAAAATAAATCTTGGCAAAAATCGCGACGAAGTCGGTATAGAATTGTTCAAAGGTTCCGGAGATCGCGCATCGTAAAGTAAAGAAAAAAAAAAGAGACAGAGAGAGAGAGAGAGAGAAAGGGAAAAGATCGTCGAGCAAAGTCGTGGATCTGTTTCCTCTGAAAAAGAATCGGATGCTTCGGTAAGCAATGAAATTCAGCTGTTTCGTGGAATTTCGGGGAAAAGAACGTTCTCAAAAATTCTCGCGCGGTGAAAATTTAGCTACGTTGCCGATTCCTTAAAAAACCTATCTTTATTTTTATTTAAATATATATACATATATACACATGCATAATTAATTGATAAAAATGTTTAAAAATATTTTTTTAATTGAGCTGAAATGTATCTTCCACTCGTTCTATATATGCGTACAGAAATATTCGATCTTTCTTACGTCACGTTCGGTCCATTAATCACCGCGAATACACGCTCTAATTATTGCTCTTATATTAATCAGTTCACTTCTATCAATTTTTTCAAAGTCGCATCAAAAACTGGAGCAGCTCGAAGCAACGGAAAACGAATAATTGTCGCGAAGATTTAACATCGAGACTAAGAATCAACAAGTCTATCCTTTACCGAAAATGACAATCGACGAAAAAAGTTTGAAAAACAAATTGCGTTTCACATCTAAATCTACGAATTAAATTAAAATATTGGATAAATAACAGCGTAAAACGTATTTAGATATCATCGCAAATATCACTGTCTGGAAAAATAACAATTTCAAAACCGATACCGTAATTTGATGTTTGGTCAAAAATTCATAGAAATCCACGAATACACGCGCGTAACGTCGGATCTTGTTTATTCGAGAAACGATATCAAACGTCCAAAACCCGATCCGGTCGCATTCCCGTCCACCCGTCCGTTCGAAGACGTTCTCTCGATGGATAAACCAAAAGCTTTGGGGGGAGGGAACAGATCTCGAAATTTCCGATGTTTCGCCCGCAATTTTCCCTGGCTGGAAACCGATTCGGTGGCGATTCAATTCCGCGGAAAGAAAGTTGGAACGGCGGTGACGGTGGAGAGCGTCCTCCTCTTCGCGTCGTTGCTTCGTTCGATGATCGTCTATATATATATATATAAGAAGAGGAATCGAGCGATGAGAGGGAGGGTTGACGAAAGGAGAAGGGTCGAAGTTTCGCGAGAGTGGAAAGTTGGATGATGATCGTGGCTCGAGAACTCGTGGCGCAAGATCGTGAAGAGGTTCGGGCCTATTCTCGACAATTTGATTCCGGAAGAGACACTTCTCCCTCCGTTGAGCGCCCCAGTGTCGAGGTGATTGCACCGCGACGCTCTGGGAATCCGACGTCGATGCCTGGCGACTATTTAACGTCGAAAATTGATCGGATATGCCAGAAGCGGAGCAGAGAGCACCTTCCTCCCTCTCCGTCCTGCTTTCCAGTCCGGTAATATTCCACCTCTATCGCGATATCGCGTGAAAAATCTAATAGTAATTCGATTTCGTATCCGGCTTACCCATTGTACCGGTTTAATTAAATTCTCTCTCTAACTCTAACGATCTTGCATCCCTGATGGATCGTTGCTAACGATCACTCGATCTTAATTAGAATCTTAAAGGGGGCCGCGTTACGCTCCTCGTCTTTGCGATATTTCTCTCTCTATATATATATATATCGTGTCAATCTTGACGACCACGGGCATCAAATATCGTTCGTTCGAGTGATATATCTACGTTTTACAACAAGTTTTAATTAATCGAGTACGGGTAACTCGATAACTCGGGGGATAAAGTTTCATCGAGCGACGAGGATCGACGTTGACAGATGATCGATTCGAAAGAAAGAATTTTCATCGAGACTCGCAGACAGGATAAACAGAAATCGGATGTCGTCGTTATAAAAACACGCGTGTCGAAAATTCCACACGGGAAAATGGTGTGTCGCGTCAAAGTCGACGAGGCGGGTAACAGGCTGACCCCGGAGGACACTCGAATAACTCCTATATATACGTGTAGAGTTTCGGGTAGAGGGGGAGGGTAGGGTAGAAGATCGAAGAAGTTTGGAGGTTCTCTCTTCGAAAGTTGCCTCCAACCAAGCCTGAGAATACGACCACTTGCTGCTCCACTCTCTGGCTTCTCCTGGCTCAAAGAACTTTTGCTTTTCTGCCAACGGCATTACCTTATCTTCTCTATCCACTATCCCCTCATTTATCTCCCTTTCTTTGCTATCCCCTCCTCCGCCAGCTCGGTGGAACCCGATCTTAATTAGGCAATTAACACGCCAGAAATAACACACAGCTTGCGTTCCGAAAAAAATTTTACGGAAGAAACAAACCGGGAAATCGTGGCGAGAATTAATTCGAACTCTTTAAAGGTTTAAAGGAGATTTAAAAGTTGCCACCGTTTCCTTTCCTTCCTTTCTTCCTTCCTTCCTTCTTCTTTTTCTTTTCTTTTCTCTTTTTTATCTTGTGTATGATCGAGAAAAGGCCAAAAAAGACGCGGGACGAGATCGTGTCGAGATCGGTGTTTGGTTACGTTAACGGCCAATTTCCTCCTTCCTTGTCCACGGTGTTGTGTTTGATTAGAAAATTCCCGTTCGTCGATTAACTGGCTCGTCTGTTCCAGCCTCATTAATAGTTAAAGCGAGGCGATTCGACCTCAGGCGCAGACATCAAACGGAGTTTGAATTCTGGCTCCTTCCCTTGTAACAGATTCGTCGAACAGATTCGTTCGCGTACACTTGCCGACGAACTTCATCCTTGATTTTGAAGTACATGTATATATATATATATATATATTTTAAGCCGACTAGCCGAGTTAACTGTCTGCCGCAGAGTACTCTTTGATCTCGAAGACGTGAGCGCAAGATTCGGTGAGTGAATCGTTCGAAATCAGGGAGAAAGATCCTGTTTTTCTATAGAGAATAAAGTTTTCGATAATGCTCTCAAACTGCTCCTCAAGTTTCCTCTAAACGTTTTGCATCGATCTTTCAACGTTATTTTTCGGGAATGTGATACGTGTTTAACGAGCTCGATGAAACGCGATATCGCGGGAGAAGTATGATCGAATTATTTACGCGAGCTCGCGTAAATATATATTTTATAAAATTTCTAGAAAAATATTTATCAACATTGGATTCGTTCGGGATATTACATTTAGGAGTAACGAATAAATTATTATCGTTTAATAAAAGAAATATAATATTATTCAACCTTGTGTTATAATTATATTTTCGCGCCTCGTATTCTCTCCGATTATCTTCCAAGGTATTATAATTTTCGCATTTCCGTTTTTTATAATATCGTCATTGATTGAAAATTATCCTCTTTACTCTCCATTCTCCAAATCGTATCTCTATAAAAAAAGAAGAAGATCGAATCGAAGATATCGCCCGTTTATACGAGTCCTTTTCAATACTTTCGAATACTTACAAATCAGTCTCAGATAGAGAAATATATTTCGTCATCTCTTACCCTATATCTGTACAATAAGAATAGACGTGGAAAAGAAGGGAAGGATATCGTGGAAGAATGGCAACTCGTCGAAAACTCTTCCCTCCGCAACGAAATATTCGCAACGATACTTAGAATGTATCGTTAGAAACGTCTGAGGCAGGGATCCTCGTCCATCATCGAGAAATCGATCGTGGGGGGTTGGTTCATTATCGCGGGGAGAGAGCGGCATCGCGCATCCTCGACTCTTAGCGATGAAAACTTTTCAACGCCGCCGCCGCCGCATTAAATATACCTCGACAAGGTTTCAATCACGCTAATTGAAAAGGACTTGTTCATCTTCCTCTCCCCCCTTGCCGATATCCCGGCGCTCTCAAAATTGGAGCGTCGACCATCATCCTTTCCATCCCCGTTGTTGGACGTGAAATTGTTGATGGCGTTGATTGGCGACGACCGGACGCGAGAAGTCGAAAATTAAAACTTAGTTAGAGGGCGCCGATTAAGGGCAAGATAGCCTCGGCTGGAGGATCTAGCATTACGAAACAACAGATCGTAACACCTTTACATTTAACGAGGGGGATAATTAAAAACTGCGAAGCGAATAAACCGGCGAGATTAATTGCTTTAAGACGATGATAAATCGATCGTGACGAGCCTTTTTCCTTTTTTTTTTCTTCTTCCACTCTTTTCCTTTCCTTTTTCTTTTTTTTTTCTCGTTACTGGTTCTTTTCGATAAGAACGGTTTATGATAATTCAATCGATAATCGAACGGAAAGAAACTTCGTTATTTTGGAAAATTTATCTTGGAAATTATCCCTCCTTTGATTTTTCTCATCTTTTCTTATCCCAATATTCATGTTCATTTTCCACAGCGTGCCGTAGGAATCTCGACTTATCTCTACCATTCTTACAGGTTTGGAAACTCGAAGAAGTTTCGTCGGGATCATCGAAAGTTCCAAGACCGAGGAAAAACTCGCGGACTTTCAAGGTTCTGAAACGGCTCGCCTGAAATTTCTCCCTCCGGTAAGTGCGACGTATCCATATACGTATATGACGTCGTAAAAATGTTTAATATCCATTTTAAAACTATTGGATCTAAAGGAAATCCCTAACTTTTTAATCCCCCGGTATATTTAATCCGGAATATCCGTTTTCGGAATAGAAACGATATTCCGCCAAAATCCACCATCAACCATTTTCTTTATTTCTCGATCCCGCTTCATCCCTTGAGGAACGGTCGCGAATAAAAATAAATAATCGACTTATCGATTTCGATGGAAAAAGAAAAAAAAAACGGAGGGGGAGAAATCTATTCCACTTAAGATTTTCGCGTCCCGACGCATTTCTCCTCCCCGATTCTCGACTTTTCCGTAGCTCGTAGCCGGTACGAGATTTAAGAGGGGAAAAAGGAAATCGCTGTCCAACAGCCCTTAAATCTACCCCACTGATTTCTCCGAACTGAAACAAACGATCCCGTAATTACGTTTCTTGTTCAACCTCTCGAACGTGATATAGGAAACGGCTTCTTTTAACCACTGACAAGCCATTTCACCACGAATCCCTTCGAAACCCACACACACACACACACACATTAATATATTTTTAAAAATTCCATCCCTAAAATGAAACGCGTAAAATGAAAAAAATTTATATCAGAACGTCAGAAAAATCAACGAAAAAATATATATATATATCTCGCTTTGTTAAGTTAAGAATTAAATTATCGCGTATGTAATAATATATTTTTTTTTCTTTCTCCTTTCTTTTCTTTTCTGTTCTTTCGTTCAAATATAATCGCTTAAAAAAAGAAGAAGAAGAAAAATACGACTCCACGAATATAAAATTTCCCTTCAATTCGCTCTCCCTTGTAATAAAATTAATGAAAAATAGAAGGACCCATTGCTCTTAATATCGAATTCTCGAATGACAGGTGAATCGCGTGATGTGATCGGCGTAACGCGATTTTCAAAACTATTCGAAACTATAAAATTCCGCGGTCCACGGGAAATCGGCTTTTGCACGCGAATTAAACCGCGGATTCCATTACGCAGAATTTTCGCTGCGGAGAGAGGAGGGGAGGGTTCGTCCAAGTCCCGTTTTATTACCGTTGGTTGGCGCGCGCCTCGAGGCGCTCTCCTCGATCCTTCTCCTCCCTTTATCTCCCATTTCGCCTCGACGGGTCGCCTCGAAAAGGGCGAAAACGTTTTTTCAACGGTCCGAAGACACTCGACTTTCTGCCGATACGAGCCGTTTAACCGGCCAGGCTTCGCTTAGTCGGCGAGTGTGTGCTTTGCGAACCGATAAGTCGTGTGTAAAAGTTGGCGAAAAAAATTACCTGATCCAGTTCACGTAACGAAACTGGCCGGGTGAGACGGCTCAAGATCGAAATGGAACGGAAGGACCATGATATTTAAGGAATTAATCTTTTCTTGACCTTATTTTTTCTTTTTTTTTTTTTTTTTTTTTTCAGAAGTTAGAAGATAGGGTTTGAAAATAGATTATGTTCCAATATCCTTTTTTTTTTCTTCGTATTGGAAAGTCAGAATTTTAAAGAATTTCCGTCCGTAATATCGTAACTGTGCAATAACTTAAATGATAATTTTTCAATTTCACGCTGGAGCAATGATAATAGGATTGTATACAGTGTGTAATTAAGGAAAAGTTCGTTCCCCTCCCCCCCTATTTCGTTCATTATTTCGTATAATTGGTCGTAAACAATCGTGAGTACGAAATTTTCACCTTCGTTAAATATAACCGCGAGTATAATTGCACCATTTTTTTTTCTTCTTCCTTTTTTTTTTAAGCGAGAAGAGAAAGAATGAAATTTCGAGAAATAAATTTTGCAATTATACAAGTTGCAAAACGAAGCAAATTACGCAAGCCGAAATGAATGACATTTAATAACACTAGTTTGGAACTTTGTTCGATGAACATCCCATCCCATCCTCCCCTTTTTCGCCCTCTTCGTACGTTCGATGAAAATAAGGTAACGCGCATGATATTCGACGGCATTGTTCGAACGGCTGCGTGTTCCACGGGGGTTACAATC
This sequence comes from Apis mellifera, assembly GCF_003254395.2. Taxonomy (NCBI): domain Eukaryota; kingdom Metazoa; phylum Arthropoda; class Insecta; order Hymenoptera; family Apidae; genus Apis; species Apis mellifera. The sequence continues at coordinate 23,691,802 of NC_037638.1, forward strand.
GGGCGCATTGATCGGGACCCATATACGTGTTCTACACCTGTGAAAAATATTCCGAATGCTTTTCATTCCGCCGAATTTATGACCGACACGTGGCCTCTTCTATTTCGCCCACGTCCGAGAGTTCGATGAGTACATCGAAGTTTACTTTATTGCCTCGTACGCGCGTATCACGGCAGAGAATCCCGAGTACTCCAACCGGCGAGCCTGGAAAAATGAAATTTATAATACGTTAATACGTATAAGGGGAGAATCGAGGCTTCTTCTGGAGAAAGGATTCTCTTTCAAGTAAATGAAGAACGATAAGGATGGCGTTTCGATCATTCATCTTTTAGAATCAGAGATACGAATTCTCAGATTGGAAGAATGCAGAGTTCCTAGTCTGATTATCAATGCGATGAAGTTAATTATTTCGCAAATTGGCCGTTGATTAATGGATAAATCATCGTGTCTAGTATTTTTATAATATCTATATAATGAAATAACAATATTCATTCTCGAGAGAAGAAAAAACTTTGAAATTTTCGTTCCGTTTGATAATTGATTCGCGAATTGGCCGCTGATTAATGGATAAATCATCGTGTCTAGTATTTTTATAATATCTATAATGAATAATAATAATATCATTCTCGAGAGAGGAAAAAATTTTGAAATTTTCGTTCCGTTTGATAATTGATTCGCGAATTAATGGATAAATCATCGCGTCTAATATTTTTATAATATCTATAATGAAATAACAATATTCATTCTCGAGAGAGGAAAAAATTTTGAAATTTTCGTTCCGTTTGATAATCGATAGTTAATGGATTATATAAAACAATTATATAAATCCTTACTTTGAATTATTTATAGAAGATTATAGATTGTACAATTAATTTTGACGTATTAAATTTTAATTACATGGATATACGAATAAATTCGACAAATATCGATAAATTTCGTTAAATCAAATTTCGACTATGATTTTCCAAAAAAAAAAAAGTAACAAGATCGCTTTCTCTTCTCCACCACCGCGCTACATACGGGGGAGAAAGCAAACAGACCGATCCGTCACTTCAACCCCACGAAACGTGTATAAGCTTTTAACCGATCGCGGCAAAAAAGAAGTAGCTCGACCTAACCAACCAACAGTCTCCTCCCCTGGGGGGAGGAGGAAGACAAACACGCGTCGTCCGCGAAAATCTTCAAGAGACCGCCGGCCAGAAGAAAAAGGGACTTGTTCTTTCGCGGCGAAGTCCCTCCAGGCCTCCCGAACAACGAGTCGTCGAAAAGAAAGTCGTCGAGGACTCGTAGCTGTGTATGTGTGTGTGTGTATATATATGCTCGCTGCTTCGACAGTTGACGAAGACAGTTTCGTCCACGGAGAGGAGACAATTCTATTCCAACGAATCCAGAGCGTATCTCACCCGGTGTTCCGGTTATCACGCTTCATAAATCTTGGCGAGGCGTGGAACCGATGCGAACTGTTCCTCTCCAAACGGCGGCCTTCTCTCCCCCTCCCTCCCCTAGGTTCAACTCCTCTCCTCTTCGAACATTCTCGCCTGTGACGAGAATATGAAGAACCGGGCCCTGACTTATCGCAGACCTGTAAATCCAAGTCGTTACGAACGGTATCGAACGAGGTCCGCGACAGTGTTGCGGAGAAGGAAATATAGAAGGGGTGAAATACCACGTGTTTTCGTATAACTTGGTTAGTGAAACTGTTGGTTAATTCTTTCTTGTTTCGTAAAAGAGGAATTTTGTGGCTGAAGAAATTTAAAATTATAACTGTCTCTCTTTCTAGTTAATTGATTGATTCTTCTTTGAAAATTAATCAGAGAAGCGCGCCATGGAATCTGATGATCTTTCCTCCATTGTAGTTTTTCGAAGATTCTATATTTCACTCTGTTAAATTAATTACAAAAAATTATTTGAATGAAAATTATTTCCATGTTACAAATCTTCTAGTTTCCTCACAAGATTCTAACACGTATATCTCGATGTATGCGTTGTATTAATCGTTTCGAAAAAAAGAGCTTCGTTCAACGATAGATTGCCGAGCGTACAATAAACATTGCAGAGAGAAAGGAACTCGAAGGAGAAGGATGCGCGGAGATGCCAATACGGATAAGTTCGCAGGAATTAGAGGATATATCGTGGGTGAGGAGCATTATCGGTAACGAGAGGGGCTTTCGCATAGATCAGGCGACACGGTTCGATTACACGCGAATATGTTAAATTTTCATCCGGATACGAGACGCTGCGTGCGATCATATGTACGCAAGAAGGAATACGCGTGAAGAAAAAAAACTTGGATATCGAGTATCATCGATAACGAGATCCACCGATGCGAGGGGTATTTCGATGTACGGAGCAAATATTATAATCTCGCGTTGAATTCTTGAAGAATGCATACATGGATGGGATGGAATATTGAGACGGTGAGAGGTTAAGCGCGTGGAGATCGTTAGAGACGTCGATTTTTTAAAATTTACTCAAATATATAGATATTTGTTGTACATAATAATAAATATAAATGAATACGTATTTCTACTTTTAATACGAGTGGTTGACGGTGTAAAATGATTCTCGTACGAAATTCCACTCGCGCTAAGTGTGGAAAATTCGAGGGAAGTGAAAATTCTGATAGTTATGAGAAACGCGTCGATTCATATTTTATTCAATGTCAGTTCGGTACTCGTGTAAAAAAAAAAAAAATGCAAAAAAAAAAACGCTATGAAAGTATAGTATTTTAGTTAAAAATCGAATCCCCTTTTAGAAGGATATAGACTTTCCATGTCTTCGTGGCAGCGTAACATTTTATAACTTTCATAAATCGTTGCACGAGCAATCGGGCGAGGTCAAACCAGCTGTTTCACATGGCGATAAAAATTTTACCCGAGCCATTAAAATTGGCGCCAGTTACGAGGATGGTTTTCGTAATTTTCTTTTCCGAAACCGGCGTTTAATTTCAATCGAGTCGAAAATCATTTCGTTATACGACGTTATATTGCAATTACCATGAAACGTGAAAGAAACTTCCAAGATGTATAATTATTTACTCGAAGATAGAATTACACGAAAAGTACTTTTATCGATTCAACGAACTAATCGAAGGAAAATTTTATTCAACGAGGTGGAATTTTTTTCGTATCGCGTTTGACAATTGAACGGCATATCTTTCTTCGCAACACTTTCGAAACCTTTCCATCAATTTCCTCGTAAGTTCTCGACCGATCGCCGAGATCGTATAGATCAATTCCGTGTTATCTGGAGTCGTCTCCCCCGACATAAACAATCCATAATCAACGTTGTTATCTACACGATACCATAAATATTGATGCACGCGTGTAATACGATTCGTATCGCAAAAAGCAGAAGCCACGAAACAAATTTACACAGCTACAGTTATATCTCTTAAAAGATCGGAAGGATACAAACGCTCTTTGGAATTATCGGGTAATTCTCGTTAGGATACAATTATTAACAAGGTTAACACCAAAGGCCATTGTTCTTCCTTTCCTCCAAACCATCTATGGCTCAAACGTTTCGAAGCCAATAAATTGGCGAGTCTTGAGGAGCAAAGAGCAAGAAACGCGAACTAGATTTCTTTGTAGTTCAACTTGCTTTTCTTTATAACGCGATATAATGCGAGATCTTCAGACGACCGTAGTAGCCTTTATCTCTGAGAAATTTCCCGTTACTTCTTTAAGGGAGTTAAGTTAAAAAAGAGAAAAAAAATAATACTGGTTCTTGCAAAAAAAGGCAAGCCTGTGCTCAAAGGGCATCTACGCTTAACTTTGAACAATGAGTTCCTTCCAACTCTCTCTCTCTCTCTCTCTCTCTCCTCTTTTTCTTCGATTTTCACTACGTCGAGGATATTATACAGTTGTAACGGTACATATATTATTACTTTCTGATAACTGCATTTTCGACTACCTTTGTGTAGCTGCTTCGTTCTTTCCTCTGCTCTCGCAGTGCGTTACACCTCCTCGGTGCACATTTATACATTCGTGCACATCGTAATAAAGCAACGACGAATCCACGATGGTACAGCTTTCACACCCATTGTTCGTGGATCAGATAAATATACGAGCATCCCACGAAGATTAACCGCGTTCGAACGATACACGTGCCGCTCCGTTTAACGCTCGCTTCAGCTTATTCGCCACGACTGTACTCACTCGTCGCGTTAAACCAGGGACACATCGGCCTAATGGAAACAAACAACACGGTTATCCGTTTTGATCGACGACCAAAGGTTATTACGTCGTTTGTTTCTTGTACGGAAAGAAAAGAGGCATCGCTGGAATTATTTCTGATGGGATAAGGCTGTAAGCTGATATTTCCTGTTCTCAAGGATCCATGCACAGAGATATATATATATATACATTGCACGTTTTACGATGCCGATGATTAATTCGTCTAATCTTCTCTTGCTACTTTTTTCGACGAAACTACTCGGACGCATAACGAGATTGTATCTCTCGTGCTTTCTGATCTACCTTCTGAACTTTTTCTTCTTTTATCAAATGAGAAGCTCGCTTAAAAATAACGCGAAATTTTATCGTAGTATTTATCGTATCTTTGTGAATACGTTCGATCTAACGAAAAAAAAAAAAAG